>NW_006262274.1:5672408-5752978 GCF_000493195.1 Citrus x clementina
GAAAATGGATCTTGATCGCGGCGGAGCAACTGGCATGCCATCTTGGGGAAAGACTTGGCTTTCAGTATATAGTTTTAATCCACTGAAATCTTGATTATGTGTAACAAAAAAAATTTCCTAATAATTAAATAATTACTTAATTTTTTGTCTGGTAGATTCTCGGTGTATATAATTGGTCTGGATGCAACCCGATGCCTCCAGAATTTTGGAAAACTTTCCTTATTTTCTTCCCATCAGTCCAGGTTAGTTCATAGCACTTGAAATATCGTCATGAACACAATTCATTATGATTATTATGAAACAAAGAAATATTGAAAATGATCATTAGAGAGCACTTAAAGAAATATTTAGAATGATCATTGGAGAGCACTTAGTGACTTATGTATGGCAATAAAGTAATTAAAAAGTCAAAATAGAGAAGTTGATATAATTTTAATTTTGAATTGAAATTAAATTGATGCTACAACATCATTACTAAGTTGTAGAATTTGTTATGAATTCATTTACCATTCTGAATATCCACTTTGTTTCAAAAATACAGGTAAATTGCTTTGCTACTGCCGGTTGACATACTTGCCTATGAGTTACTTTTATGGAAAAAGATTTGTCTGTCCAATCACACCACTTGTTTTACAATTGAGAGAAGAGATTTACACCCAACCTTACAATGCGATTAATTGGAGCAAAATGCGGCATTTATGTGCAAAGGTTCGTTTAACTAAATTGATTTCTCTATTTATTTGAACTTCTTTTGGGGAAAACTTCGGGCTTAATTAGGAGAGAGCTTCGTTTAATTTAACTTGTTGGCAATTGTCGTATGAAAATAACTAGTGCTTTTATTCCACGACTATGACTCACAAAGTCAAGAATTACAGTAACGAATGGAGGCTCAATCCTTCAGTTAAAATTAGCTAATCTATTGGGAGACTTTATTGATTCGTTGAAGGATCATGAAAACATTTTTATTGCAGGAGGATCTCTTCTTTCCTCATACTACTGTTCAAAACTTGCTTTGGGATACATTGAATAATCTAGTTGAGCCTGTTCTTAATCGTTGGCCCCTTAAAAAATTGCGAGAGAAGTCTCTAGAAACAGCAATGAATCACATTCATTATGAAGATGAGGCCAGTCGGTACATGACCATTGGATGTGTTGAAAAGGTAATCAATTTAGAAATCTGGCAATATGTGCAATATTATTACTATTTAGATCATAAGCTACACTCATATTTGTGAGATTCATGCAATATATATGTGTTAATTGATACATGCAATCGAATAGCCGCTGAACATGCTCTCCTGTTGGGTCGAAGATCCTAATGGTGGTTATTTCAAGAAGCATCTTGCCAGGATCGGTGAATACTTTTGGATTGGAGAAGATGGAATGAAAGTGCAGGTTTATATATATATATATACACACACACACACACAATTTCTTCCTGTATTATACGTACTTTTAACATTTATCTTTAGAGTTTTCCCAAACACCTCTATCACATAAATTCAAGCCAATGGTTTTAACTGTTCCTTGTCAATGGGGTTTTATCCCTAATACCCTCCATCACACATCAAAGCCAACCTTTTAACCATCCCTGTCCTTGCAAAAGTAGTTTGGCCCCACTAGTATAAGTTTAGCTCTGATAGAATATAAAACCCTATGAATGTAACTAATTTTTAAAACTCAAAATTCAGCTCATCAATTGGGAATCTCTCTAAGTTTAAGTTTATATATTTAGCTAGAGAACTATTTTCTAAACGTGGCATTATGATTCTAATGGTGCGATTACTTATCATAAATAGGAATGAGAATTAAGAAATGAGAATGAATAATGTGCTTGCTTAAGTGAGATGTGGAATGAAAATTAAAATGGCTGCCTCTCCTAGAATTGGGAATGCCTACTAGAGTTTTTATTCTCATGAGGAGAGGTGGGAACGGGAATTTCATTCCTTAAAATGACCGTATTAATCCCACTTCAATTGTAAATTCTCTTTTTGTCCTTCTTTTATCATCATCAATAAACTTTTCATAATAATAATAGTAATTAATGTTATCAAACTAATGATTGATATTATATTATAAAAATAATAAATTTTTTATTATTAATATTAATTATAATAATTAATAATTATAATAGTATTACTATAATAATAACCATTATTATTATTATTAGCAATAATAATAAGTATTAATTATAATGAGTAACAATAATTATTTTTAATAATCACAGTTATTATAATAAATAATGACAATAATCAATTAAGGTCGGTTTAGTAATTTATAACAAATCCTTTCCTAATGTGATTCCTACAGCTAAAATAAATAATTTATTATGATTTTCATTCCTTATTTCGATTTCAGCCTATTCTGATTTCATTCCGATTATCGATTAATAAAATACACAGCAGAAAATTTTCGATCATTTTTATAGCTACAAGTTGAAAATTTATTGTAAATGATGCATGCAGGGTTTATGTAGTCAGACATGGGTCTGTGCTTTTGCCGTTCAAGCTTTACTTGCTTGCAATCTCACTGATGAAATTGGTCCAATACTTATGAAAGCACATGACTTCCTTAAAACATCTCAGGTTAATTTTCATATTTTCTTCTGTAAACTTTACATATAACACCCAACAACATTCTTTTATTTCGTTCAGACATAGGCGTGAAATTTGGCAGGTCACTGATAATCCTCCAGGGGATTTTAAAAGCATGTTTCGTCACATTTCTAAAGGAGGATGGACATTTTCTAATAAAGATCACGGATGGCAAGTTTCTGACTGTACTGCAGAAGCCTTACTGGTAACTAGAGATTATTGAAATGGCCGTTTTTGGGTAAACATGGCAATCAAAATGGTCATAATTTTTCCTTATAATTTTCCATGTGAATTAATAATATTTTTGTATTTCACGGATGTAGTGTTGTCTACACTTCTCAATGATGCCATCAGAAATTGTTGGTGAAAAAATGGAACCCGAAAGGTTTTATGATGCTGTTAATTACATACTTTCTATGCAGGTATGAAGCGATCAATTTCTATTTGCGATCTTATCTTTATATATACAGCTTCCAAATTTTACTACATTCGAACGAAAATTAATCTTCGACACCAGTTGTATATATGAATAAGGATTCTCTCCTAATTTACGCTTTTCTAAGTTTTGTAGATCATGTTGATGGTATATAGTTAGAATTTAATTATTCTTATATTTTTATCTCACAACTATATCTATTAACCATCAGTTGCATATCCACATGTACACTTATATATCTAGTAAAATTATATGACAGAATTTTTATTGGATGGATGTACATGCAAATAATTGTATTAAAAAGACTTCATTTATGTACGTATTTAATTTAGACTTGCACATTATTTTTTCCAAAAAAAATCTTTATTGCCTGTTAGTTATTCCAAAATATTTTATGTAGAGTGAAACTGGTGGAGTACCAGCCTGGGAACCAAGGAGAGCACCATCATGGTTAGAGGTAAAAATAACTTCAACATATAGAAAACCCTTCTACCCTTAATCAATCTCAAGGGTTTTATTGAATGGTTTTAATCCGTTGTTTGACTAACTACAAAGCTCGAATTCTGAGAAAGATAGGGAAAACATTTATGTGGAATAGTCCTATTTCATCATCATGCGCTGACGCTGACATGATACGATTATCGAATAAATTTTTAACACATGAAAAATAGAGATAATTTTTCAATTTTGAGTGATGGGAGCCACCACTTAATTGTAATGGAAACTTGGTTGGTCCCATCATTAATTAAAATTAAAAAATTGCTTCTCTCTTCCATATGTCAAAGATTTGTTGGATAATCCTGTCATATTAGCATGTCTTATGGTAGGACTGTCTCACATATGTTTTTCTTAAGAGGTAGTGGGGTAAAAAAATAAAATTGACCTTCACCTACCCCTACCTTAATAAAAAGAAAACCTTTAATATCATATATATTCATGAATTGTTTGTGTTCCATGTTCAGTTACTCAATCCTATAGAATTCTTTGAGGAAGTTATCATTGAACATGAGTAAGATTTCTTCAAATTTGTGTTTAGTCTTGTACAAATATTCTTGCTATAAATTCTGGTGGACTTATCAGAAATTTTGAATTGTGTTGGATCCAGTAAAGTTGAGTGCACTGCATCGACATTGAAGGCAATGAATTTGTTTAAGGAGTTATATCCGAAACACAGGGCAAAAGACGTTAAAAACTTTATCCGGAATGCATCTAAATTTATTGAAGACACGCAAAAACCTGACGGTTCTTGGTACGTTTTCGCCATAAAAGAATGATTATGCCAACGTGTGTGCTTCCCCCCCCCCCCCCCCCGCCCCCCCCCCTTTCTTTACAAATAGTTTGGTAGTAATTCAATTCTATACTCAACAAGGGAATTCAATTCTCTACTATCAATCTGAGTGAACTAGCAGTAGCACATTATTATATACGATAAATGCTCCTTTGAATCCTACAGTTTGAGCCAATTACCCTAAAATTAGTTATTATATTTTAAAAAATTATAAAAAATGTCTATTATAATTCGCTTTATTGTATGGGAAAACACTGTTCGTTTTTCATTTACTTCTTACTACTGGATATTTCAACCAATCATGTTAATATATATATACACATGTCAGCTATCAAGTAGTGAATAAATAAAAAGCAATTCTTTAGAATCACCAAAGACTTTCTTCATCACATGTTGCATTTTGCATGTCTGATTTGTATGAATTTTAAGTTATATTAGGCAGCGAAAATATTATTTTACCTTTAAAAAACTAGATCCCATATATATAGAAGTAAAGATAGGGGTATTTTGGATATTTATTAAAATATAAGATTAATTAAATGATTGACTATAAATACTAAATGAGCAATTTTAGCCCCTTTTTTTAGTTCTTTTTAACTTTTTAATGGTCAACAAAACCCATAGAATAATTAATGACATTTAAATAGTTATTCAGTTACTGCCAAAATTTTAAGCGGAGCCTAGAAAATTATATATGAAGAACTAATTATGCTTTTACAGGTATGGTAGCTGGGGAATCTGCTTCACGTACGGTACATGGTTTGCAATTTCAGGGCTAGTCGCTGCAAAAAAGACTTACAGTAATTGTTTAGCTATTCGCAAAGCAACAGAATTTTTTCTCAAAATTCAATGCAATGACGGTGGTTGGGGAGAGAGTTACCATTCCTGCCCAAACAAGGTAACTTTATTTGGATTTGATCAATAAATATAAATGTAAAAAAAGCCCAATTTCCAAAATATCATTGACTTTATTGTTCACATGAATTCATCGATAAATCGGATTGGCGATAATAAAATAAAAAATGTTAGATCCTAAAATAGGTAGTAATATAAAATGAAGTTCTGGTTCTTCCACTAGATTTTGGCATTTTGCTATAGCATCGCCATGACTCAAAATGATCTGGTTTTAGTCATTTAGATATTTTTACTTAACATAAGTGTAAAATTTTGACTTAACATATTTTCGGACTACATATAGTTTGATAGCTTTAATTAGTTTTCATATGAAATGTAAGTCTGAATCTGATGATAAAAATTAAATAGAATTGGATGTATAAATTTGAATAATATGAGTTTTATTTTTATTTGTTCATATCCAAATGAAATATGCGAAAAATATTGTTTTATTGTTTTCAAATATTTATTCTCATAACAAAATATAGGTAAGGAAAAAGTTTTATTAAGATAAATATGACTCAAATTTATATATTCAGATCATTCAGAGTTTAGAGAATTCAAATTCGAACAAACAAACGACAAATTGCTACCTAAATTTTCAATAGGTTTTCTTGGAGTATGGTAACTAGTCTTCCAACTTCGTTTATTATCTTTTCAGTTTTACAATAAGAAGATTAGTGATTTTTGCAGAATGATAATCAGTGTGTTTGGTGATGTAGAAATATGTACCTCTGAAAGGAAATCGATCGAATTTAGTACAGACTTCATGGGCTATGATGGCTTTAATTCATGCTGGACAGGTAATTAGTTGCTAATTAATAAACAATTATCTCTTTCCAACTTTTAGAACTTCGATAAATTAGTTGCTGATTACTGAACAATTATTTCTTTTCAACTACTTGTACGAAACTTAAGAATTATAGTCACTGCCAAAAAATAGAAAAAATAATTTCTTTCATTTTGTCATTACATGAATTTAATTTGTTTTTGTGTTAGATGGAAAGAGATCCTACTCCTCTTCATCGTGCTGCAAAACTGTTGATAAATTCGCAGCTGGAAGACGGCGATTTCCCCCAACAGGTAATTATTGCATAAAATCACTAGGAAAATAATTATATAAGTGTACGTGCAATGGAAATAATTATATAAGTGCTATTTCTCCCATAATTATATAGAAGATTAGTGTACCACATTTAAAATGACTATTTAATTAAGGAAAATATTATTCATTCTAAAGAGGTATAATTGATTACTTGCTGGTTGATCGATTGTAGGAACTCACTGGAGCTTTTATGGGGAATTGCATGACACACTATCCAACATATAGAAACGTGTTTCCGATGTGGGCTTTGGCAGAATACCGCTCAAAGTTTCTCTTGCCCAAGATTTCTGAAACTATTTAAGATATCCTAAATATCTTTCACTCAATTGTGAGCCAAAATCAAGGCCATAATACCATACAATAAGAATTATTGTCATTGTAATATGCAAACACGGCAAAGTATCTGTACAATTATGGTATGCAATGATGTACTCATACAGAAGATGTGATCAACCATGTTTCTATTAGTAATTCATAGTCTTGTACGATAAATTGGGCTTTTGACCCACATTAATCAATTTGAGTTAATGTATATCATTATTATTATTATTTATTTTCATTGTGGTGGTGTTAGAGAGAGTTAGAGAGTTCTCAAATACATCAAAATTTTGATAGATTAATAATACTCAGATCAGAAAAATTTATTAATTAACCAAATTATAATTTTGCACGTTAATCTCTAGTTGGGATTGGTAAAACATATGATTTAATTAAGGGTTCAATTCTTTGAGTATTAATTTATTGAAATTTTACTATAATTATATCCTTATTATGTATTTTACTCCTTTTTTAAAGAACAATGTTCTCCTATTTTTTTGCTAAATTATCAAACATATTTTTTTTAGTTTGAAAACACCATTTCCATACTTTATTTTTATTTTAAAAAATAACGTCTAAAGAAGCATTTTATAAATACTCTTTATTTTCAAACTTCAAATGAGTGCCTCTTCCCCCCACCCCACCCGGCAAAAACAAAAACAAACAAACAAAGAAAGAAGAGTAATGATATAGCCACAAACTCTTGTACAAACTTATTTTGTACAAACTGACGTGGCATGATAAGATTGGTTGAATTAAATATCACTTGGCCCACATGATTTGTTTTTATTATTTTATATTTTCATTCAACCAATGAATTAATGCCATGTTAGTTTGTACAAAATAAGTCTGTACAAGAGTTTGTGGCTGTATCATTACTCAAGAAAGAAACACATATGAATGCTACCTTTTTGTTTTTCCTTTTGAAAACATTTTACACTCATCTTTGAAAGTAGATTTTAGAAACATCATTTTGAAAATGTTCTCAAATTCACTACAAGAATAAGAATACAAGTAGTAGGTGATAGGAATTAACTATCATAAAGGAGGGCGCATAATGGACAATCTATTCATCTTCTATGTTGTCACTTATCTATGATAAAGACTTACTCGTAATTAGTTTATAATATGAGTTTCAAATAGTCATATATATGTCACACCATATTGTAATGGAAAATTCAAAATTATTTGAAATTTTATCACTTGTTTTGAATTTTTTGGTAGGAAAATTTTTATTATTTCAATTAATGTTGTTGAAAAATATTTATATTATTAATTATTTTGAATTTTATTATTATGATTTGAATAGTATTATTATTATTTTATTACTATTTTTACAAGAATCCTGCAGAATGACCATGAATAAGTAAAAATTGGTGCTGGACTTGAGAAACAAACAATCTTCAAATCTACAGAAGGATCAGCAGTCATACACGAAAGCCCATAAAGCAGAACCACTAAACCTGTAGTGGAACCCACTAGTGTTAATTGCAGTAGATTCATAAGTCCATGAACCACATGCATGACCATGGACTTTGTAGAAAATGTTAAAAAAAGTCCATATCCAATCATCACAAGTCCATGAGACTATGGTTCGAATTCATAGTTAAAGCTGAGCAAAACTCCACGTATGGAAGAATCTAGAAGCTTGTTCCAAAGAAACATAGATAGAAATAAATTATGGTATCACTCATAGAGATAAAATCATAGAATATCTTAATCTTAAGTAATCTAGATGATGAAGAGTTTGAATTCAAATTCTATGCTATCAATAGAAGGCTTTAAATATAAAACCTCTCTTCATGCCAAACGGGACAAGACATTATAACAAAAATAGTTGTGTTTGTTTTCAATAATAAAGCCATTTAATTCATGTCCATGGACATAGGCCAACTAGTGAACCATGATAAATTCTGTGCTGCATTTATTATATGCTCCCACTTAGTTACTTTCCTCGTGATGAACATTATTAATATATTTATTTATAATATTTAATGGACATAATTAATAATGGACATTATAATAAATAATAAAGTAATTATTATTTAGTGTAAGATTTTTAATGCTCTTATCTTATTATGTGTATTTTACTTTTTTTCTTATAAAATTTTATGTTCACTTTACAATATAACCTTCCTTTTAAATTTAGCCCGGATACTTTCAAATCCTGGATCCGCCCCTCTGGATATGTCTCTTAAAATAAGCAAATCTAGTTTAAATAAAATATAACTACTTTCTTAAGTGATATGACTAATTCTCAAGAGACACAACCTCTTTTATAAAATAAAAGTCATGTACGTATATAAAGGCATCAATAATCTATAAATAGACACTTTTATATGTATTTCACATAATCTTTAATGATGAGTTTATGTTGGGAAAAAGACTAACACAAGTAGCTGCAAATTAAGCGGAAACAAAACTATTTCCCTCTTTATATGATTAAAATAGGATGTGCTCCACAAATAAATAGATAGAAAAATAAACCAATAAATCCAAAGCAAAAGCCAACCACAAGAGATACAGATTTTTATATGAAAAACCCAAAGCAGGAAAATTACGAGACCGTAGTCTGATATAATCTTCCACTATATTAATGGGATTACAACACAAATTCTTCTCTAAATAATACTAGAGGCTACCAACATCAAAAATCTCAATATTCTTGGCTTACAGTAACAGCCTAATAACTAGCCAAAGAGGGGATAAAATAAAAAGTAAGACCAGTAAAATTATAGAAGGTGATGCCAAGAACTTAATCTCAAAATTTGAAAGAAAACGAAGTTAAAATCGCCTTCCAATTATCCAATCAAAGATTAAAATTACTATTCTTAAATTAAAAACTTTTACTCGCTTTTCTCTCTCTCTCTTGCCGCTTCCCCTGCACGCACACGTTATCTTGGGCAGCGGCTTTCACTTGCTTTTATAGCCAAATTTTATAGCAATTTTCACTAAGCCCCTCAATGTTTCTTTAATTACTCAATTACCCAAATTTATTAAACTTTGGGCTTGGGCCACCCAAATGAAATTGACCCAACAAATCTCCCCCTCCAGATCATATAGGGGGTACAACCAAGCCCGCTTTCTACATACAGCTTTTCAGCTTCTCCTTAGGCAAAGGTTTTGTCATCATATTTTATCCATTCTCTGTTGTGTGTATCTTCTCAACCTGCAACTATTTCTTCTCAAGCACGTCTTATATCTAATAATACCTAACATCAATATGCTTGGATTTCGAATGGTATATCGAATTCTTTGCTAAGTGAATGACACTCTGATTGTCGCAGTACATGACACGACTCAAAAGTGTATTACTCTCAAGTATAAGAGTGTCTAGTTATAATATAACTCGGTGAGACCGGGGTCGAACCATAGGGAGTTTTAAATCTAGTAAAACTAAGAAAATTAATTGTGGGGAAAATAAATTATTTGAAATCAATTTAAAATAAGCTAAGGTTTAGGATCCACTCTCTGTATTCAAACTATAATTTTAATACTCTCTCATTTATATTTTGCCTCACTTTTACCAATTAATTATTATATCATTTAATTCTATGTGTGTGGATAAATATAGAATAAAGTACCTAATGTGCCAAACTATATTAATGTGTCGATATTATGTCAAAATACCATAAAATCCAGTGAGATTTATAAATTAACATGATATAAAAATAATTAGAAAAGAATTAAAAAAAACTTATTTGAGAAAATAATAATAATTAATTGTTTGAAACATTAAGCTTCACCCTTTACCTCAGCTTAATAAAATTAGCTACTCATATTGAAAAAAAGCACAACACTCTTTTTATTTGATAAACTTTTTGAAATATATTACAAAGAAAATTGATACAAACGGAAATAAGAAAAAGAAAAGAAACAAACAAAGAAAGAAAATCTTCAGTCTCGGCTTCTCAAATTTTACTCTCCAACTTCCCCTCGCTCTTCAATTTCTCCTCCCTTTTTTTAGGCAACAATTGCCTTTAATTTTCTTTATTTTATTATTTATTTATTATTTTATTATTATTTTAAAATATATAAGTGTGTTGAAATGTGTGATGGTCAGGAGGCGTAATGGCCTCCTGACCATCACCAACATGTTTTTGTTCTTTTGTTCTTTTTTTTGTTCTTTTTTTTATTTTATTTATTTTATTTATTATTTATTATTATATCTCTTTAATTTTGTTCCAGTAGTTCTTCTTTGTTCCCGCTTTCAATTCCAATTCCATCTTTATTCCTGAAAAATATTTACAAGATAAAAATTAACAAATTACGAATTAATTTAACATAAAATATATTTGGGGAGTATTAAAATAATTTAGAAATAATGAACGCATTAATCGACACAATAAGTGAAAAACTAATAATTTTATCCTTATTAAATGTACATTTTTTTAGTGTCAATCACACCCCCCAACCAGCTTATCGCTAGGCCCTAGCAATTTAAGCGATAAAAATTTAGAGAAATTTCAAAACCAAATTGAAATTTTTTTTAAAAAAAAAATTGTGTTTACTTCCTTCATCAGATTAATGACAACAATCAAATAAAAGTATAAGCATTATCTTCAGCCTAAAGAAAATCACACCGGCTCAAAATAGTTCAGTAAAATCCTGTAAAATGATCAATCATCAGAGCTACATTAATCAAGCCACTTTTAAGAATGATACATCAAACCCCAAAATCTCACGATTAAGAGTGACTCTCTCAAAAGAAAATATACCACAAATTAATTTGTCACTCTAAAAAAATGGTAAATTTGAGAGAATAATAAAACAATATCACACGCTCTTACCAAGATAAAAATAATGCCCACAATTTAGAAATAAAATGATCTCAAGTCCAATGAATTACTAGCAAAATTTATTTTTATTTTTATGCATCACCACATCTTTTAGTCCATATTACCAGCTTTTACTTTAGATTATAGTTTCCAAAAATCGAGAATGACTTTTATTAGGACGTAACGTAGGCTAGGGTTATGGCTAACAAAAAAGGTAATAGGGAAAATAAAAATATATGTTTGAAAAATAGGAGACTTGTTGGAGATTATAAGGTGCTCTTTTTTTTCTTTTTGCTTGGATTTTTTTTTATATATACATATCATCTTTCTTTTTTTTTCTTTTTTTTCTTTTTTATAGCACCATTATTAGGAATACATAATCATCCCTATTTTTAAACATAATTGGGTGATGAAAAACATAAAACACAAGGTGATACTCCTCATTGGAGTAAGAAAATATGATAGGTTACCAAAGAAAAAGTTTTTTTTTTTTTCAATGGCTCAAAGGGGTTAACTATGGATTCTTTATAATAAGGTTGGCTAGAAAGGCTCAAACGGATCAAAGATGGCCTTCTATCATCTTTTAGGGTTCCATATAATCTTTCATATCCACTAGTTCAATGGACTTTTAGATGCGGCTACACAAACTTTTTTTTTTTAATATTGAGATTTTGTACAATAAATTGTGAAGCTGTATAGGCAAACAAGGTTACTCTCCAACGATAACAGGCTCAAAAACTCGCTTGGTCTTTTTATAACATGTACATTCCTCCAAATGGCTTAATCAATTTCACTCATTCAATTTCTCAATATGTACATAATTCAAGGCTAAAGATAATACGAATACCAAAATTTGAAAATCATCATGTTATCCAATGTTATAAGATCACACTGAAAAAGAAAATAATTTTTTTTTAAAGAAAACACTAAAAAATTGCGACTAATTGTAGAAACTTAAGGGAGATGATTAAGAGAAAAAGACCGAAAACAAAAAGTTAGAAACATTTTTTTTTTTGAAGAAAACACAAAAATTAAGAAGATGCGTTTCTAGAGACACTACATTCTATATTCTGCCATCTTCGACTCAAATTTTATCCAAAGTTAGTCTTTACAACAAAAATTAGTAAAAACATCACTAGGATTGAGACGTTCCATAATTATCAACTATTCCCTCCCCCCAACCTGAAGGAGACATTGTCCTCAATGTCTAAAGAAAGGAGTAGAGTTTAGAAGATATCACCTGGCCACTGCTGGAAATATTTACAGACGGAGAGTTAAATCTAATTTACACTTTTTATGAGAGTTACTGCCATCGTCATCAGTTGCCCAATCCAACGCCAAAGTCATGGGATCTGGCTCTGGTTTGTAAGCTTGCAAAAGATCAAGTAACTCATTAGCAGTAGGAGCACAAATGAAGAGTTTTTTCGCTGAGGATGGAATGAAATAATTTTTTATTGCATGATTAAGAAATGTTATTAAGCCATCATAAAAGTTATTAATATTTAACAAACCGATGGGTTTTTTATGGATATTCAAATGGGCCCAAGAAGCAAATGTAATTAGTGCCTCCAAAGTTGCAAGGTCTGTTGGCAAGAAAATAAAAGCGTCAGCATGATTTAACATTTCATATATTCTTTCTTGCATACCTGAGACAACTAACTCTTCTCCAGTTGGTGAGTCTGGTAGACATCCTAAAGGTTTTAAGGCTTTTGGAATGATGTCTAGCACTTGGCTTCCTCGAACGAAAGCGGCTTCAGAGACAAGCTTTGATAACCCTCAGTCACCTCCTCCATATACAAGATGTAGTTTCCTCTTTCCTATAGCACGACTAAGATCTATGGATGCTTGAACGAACTCCTTATACTTTCCATAGCGAAATCCAGAAAGCACACAAATGTTTTTAAGTTGACTGCTTGAAGTTGCTGCCATTACAAAAATTCTAAAAAGAAACAATTTGTGAGTGCTTGAAAAGGAGTTCCTATTTAAGAATCTTGGTGATGGACATAATGATGTACATCTGTAAATGGGGTGGTGTGTTTGTCAAATGACGTGTGAAGCTTTTAGCTTAATAATTCAAATGCAAACAGTGAAAAGAAAAAACAAACAGTGATTAGATAAAATAAAGAAAAAAAACAATAATAATAATAATGCAAAAGATAAAAGAACAGTAAAATAAAATGATATTTACTAGTAGTTGTGATTGTAGCTCACATCTTCGTCTGGTTTTACGTCCAGTAACGGCTTGAACGACCTCTATGGGTCGAGGATAGGCTTCCCATCCAGTTTTCTTATAAACTGGCAAACAGGATTTTTTAGAGTCAAATTCCCAAGACTAAACTGTACACTTTTCTTTTGGAACAACTTCCACAAATTTTGAATTTCACGTTGAACATATCCGCTCGGATGTGTCTCAAGAGATCGTAGGATATCATCCAACGATTCTTTACTCATGCCATCCTTAACGAATTTGATTTTATCTTTATGATTTACAGAAACCATTCCTAAAGCTTTACAACGTGGATTTTTGCAAGCAAGTCTTACACAGTGAGAACATTCAAAGCCAAGTCGCTTACCTCTTCTTTTCTTAGCAAATGTACTTTTACCAAAACCAGGCATGTAGGAAATGAATGGATCAGAAAACTCACCTGCCAATCGAACCTTTGCTTCAATTAACCAGCGAATGTCAGCAGGAATCCCATTGATCATTAACAAACGCAGTCGTTCACAACGAGGTTTGTAAATCTTCTTAAGAGCATTTTGAGGGAGAGAATGAACATGTTGATGCAAATTTTGTTGTATTTCTTCCATGCTTGACATTGAGGTTTCAATTATTGTGGGAAACTGAGAATACCGACTTAAAAAGTCATGGAGTACCGTTATCCACCATTTATAAGGGAGAGTGAATCAAAACAAAACAAATCAAATCTATAAAATCAAATCAAAAGTGAAAAAGAACAACAAAATAAAACAAAAACACACAAGGAATATAACTCACCTTCGTCCTTTTATTGAATCAAGTTCCAATTGCAGATTATAAATATCATCCTCTATTTCCTTGAGTTGTCTTTCTAGATCTTTCACATGAGATACTAACTCTGGTGGTTGTAGATCCCAAATGGGATGTAATTTACAAAATTGGAGCAATTTCCTCAGGTGAAATTTTACATGAAAAAGCGTTTTAAGATGATCGAAAAGGAAATTTCTCATGGAGGTACTCATGACAAGTATAAAAATTTGGTGAGCTAAATCACAATTGTCAAACAACACACAATTAAAATAATGCAATGCACTCCATTCAAGACATAGGGAAAAGGAAAAAGAAAAAGAAAAAATCAAATAATTCAAACGATAAAGTAACAGTAAATCAAATTCACAAAATGTTAAAATGAAAAGGCTTAATCAAAATTTTGGTGGATCACTCAAATGGATTTTGGTATCTGCTTCATGTAGTTGATAATCTAGATATGGTTTCAATCTTTGGCCATTAACTTTAAATGTGACACCATCCTTTGGATTCTTAATTTCTACGGCTCCATATGGATACACATTTTTTACAACAAATGGACCATTCCACTTTGACTTTAACTTCCCTAGAAATAAATGAAGACGAGAATTATAAAGTAACACTTTTTGACCAATTTTAAATGTTTTCCGAAAAATTCTTTTGTCATGAAAAAAATTGGTTCTTGCCTTAATAATTATGGAATTCTCATATGCATCATTCCTTAATTCCTCAAGTTCATTTATTTGCAATTTACGCACACTGCCAGCATCATCAAGATTTGAATTAAAAGCTTTAATGGCCCAAAATTATTTATGTTCAAGTTCTACTGGTAATTGGCAAGATTTTTCATAAACAAGCCAATAGGGTGACATTCCTAAAGATGTTTTAAAAGCAGTACGATATGCCCAAAGTGCATCAATTAGTCGAAGAGACCAATCTTTACGGTTTGGATTAATTGTCTTTTCTAAAATTTGTTTTATCTCCCTATTTGTTAATTCAACTTGACCACTTGTTTGAGGGTGATAAGGGGTAGCAACCTTATGTGTAATTTCATATTTCTTTATTAAGGACTCAAATGGCTTATTACAAAAATGCTTACCTCCATAACTGATAATGACTCGAGGTATTCCAAATCTACTCAAAATATTTTCTTTTAAAAAGCGGATCACAATCTTGTGATCATTGTGCCGACAAGGAATCGCCTCGATCCATTTTGAAACATAATCAACAGCAACCAAAATGTATACAAATCCAAACGATGATGGAAAAAGGGCCCATAAAATCAATTCCCCAATAATCAAATATTTCAATGACAAGGATGGGGTTTAAAGGCATCATGTTTCGCTTTGAAATAGACCCTACCATTTGACAATTTTTACACATTTTACAGAATGCCTGTGAATCTTTAAATAATGTAAGCCAATAAAATCTACGCTGTAATATTTTGCAGCTGTCGTTTTTGAAGAAAAATGGCCACCACATGTTTTAGAATGACAAAATTGAATGACCATACTTACCTCGTCGTTTGTTATGCATCTTCGAAAAATTTGATCAGAGCAGTACTTGAACAGGTATGGTTCATCCCAGTAAAAGCTTTTCACTTCTGTTAAGAATTTCTTCTTGTCTTGGGAGCTCCAGTCACATGGCATTTCACCTGTTGCAAAATAATTAACAATATTAGCATACCAAGGCATTTTGTTTATAGAAAACAAAAATTCATCAAGGAAACAATCATTAATGGGTGTTGTTTCAATTGAAGACTCATTTGTAAGTCTTGAAAGATGATCTGCAACAACATTCTCAGCGCCCTTTTTGTCCTTAATTGTCAAATTAAATTCTTGAAGTAGCAAAATCCATCGTATCTACCTTGGTTTGGCATCCTGTTTTGACATTAAATATCTCACAACAGCATGATCAGGATAAACAACAGTAGATGAACCAATTAAATACGAACAAAATTTATCCAATGCAAATAATACAGCAAGTAGTTCTTTCTCAGTTGTTGTGTAATTCATTTGAGCACTATTCAAAGTTCTACTTGCATAATCGATGACAAAGGGCTTACCTTCCTTTCTTTGACCTAGAACAGCGCCAACGGCATAATCACTAGCATCACACATTAGCTCAAAAGGCAAAGACCAATCAGGGGGTTGCATTATTGAGGCTGATGTCAAAAGAGTAGTTATTTTTTAAAAAGCTTGTTGACAATCTTTAGTCCATTCAAATTGTGTGTCTTTTATTAGGAGGTTACAAATTGGTCTAGATAAGACACTAAAGTCTTTTATAAACCTCCTATAAAATCCCGCATGTCCTAAAAAAGAACGAACTTCTCTAATTATTTTTTGTGAGGGTAATTTTGAAATGACTTCAACTTTGGCTTTATCAACTTCGATTCCTTTTGAAGACACAACGTGGACCAAGACAATTCCAGAAGTGGTCATGAAATGGCATTTTTCCCAATTTAAAACTAGTCCTTTTTCTTTGTACCTTTCCAAAACTTTTTCTAAATTATCAAGACATGTATCAAAAGAATTACCAAATATAATTAACTGATCCATAAAAACCTCTAGACAATTTTCAACCATGTCACTAAAAATGCTTAGCATGCACCTTTGAAATGTTGTAAGAACATTACAAAGTCCAAAGGGCATTCTCCTAAATGTAAATGTTCCAAATGGACATGTGAATGTGGTCTTTTTCTGGTCTTCTAAGGCTATAGGGATTTGATAATATCCAGAGTAGCCATCAAGAAAGCAGTAGTAGGGATGTCCAGCTACTCTTTCGAGAATTTGGTCTAGAAATGGAAGGGGAAAATGATCTTTTCTAGTGGCATCATTTAATTTTCTGTAATCAATGCACATGCGCCAACTATATGGAATTCGTGTTGGGATTGGTCCACCTTTTTCATTTTTTACAACAGTTATTCCAGGTTTTTTTGGTACTACTTGTGTTGGACTTACCCATTTACTATCAGAGATATGG
Source organism: Citrus x clementina (assembly GCF_000493195.1). Lineage (NCBI taxonomy): Eukaryota > Viridiplantae > Streptophyta > Magnoliopsida > Sapindales > Rutaceae > Citrus > Citrus x clementina. The sequence continues at coordinate 5,689,808 of NW_006262274.1, forward strand.
TAGATAATTCCTACATCTAGTAGTTTAAGGACCTCATTCTTTACCACTTTTTTCATATGAGGGTTTAGTCTTCTTTGTGGTTGACGAATTGTTTTGGCATTTTCCTCTAAGTGTATTCGGTGTGTGCAAATTAAAGGATTAATGCCTTTTATGTCTTTTAAGGTCTAACCAAATGCAGTTTTATGCCTTTTTAGTACAGATAACAACTTACCCTCTTGATCATGTGTGAGTTGAGAAGAAATTACCACTGGATATGTCTGCTGCTCTCCAAGATAGGCATACTTCAATTCTTCTGGTAAGGGCTTTAATTCGAGCTTTGGTGCTTCCTCTTCGTTTGCTTCTTCAGGTTGTATTGTATCTTCAAAGTTCGATTGGTCATCGTCACCTATAGGTACCTGCATAGAATCAAGTGTAGGGCATATGTTAGCAGTATCAAAATCTAATTCCTTACTTGATTCAACAGAACCAGCAAAACAAATTTCCTCAGAGTTTGTAAAATTCTCATCCTGAATGTGTTCCTCAATGATTGCCTCGATGAGATCAATTTCATCATTCTCATTATCATCATCTTCTTGGTGGTGAGGTTGTTTACACATGTTGAACACATTAAGTTCCAGTGTCATGTTGCCAAAAGATAAATCCATTAATTCATTCCTACAATTTATCAAAGCATTAACAGTAGCTAAAAATGGTCGACCCAATATAACAGGAATTTGTTTGCATTCATTAGCAATTGGTTCCGTTTCCAAAACAATAAAATCCACAGGATATATGAATTTATCGACCTGGACTAATACATCTTCAATTATTCCTTTTGGAACCTTAATCGATCTATCAGTAAGTAAAAGAGTGGTAGAAGTTGGTTTTAACTCACCGAGATTGAGTTGTTGGTACACTGAGTAAGGAAGTAAATTAACACTGGCACCAAGATCAAGTAAAACATGTCCAATTTTATGATCCCCAATAGTGCAAGAAATAGTTGGACAACCAGGATCCTTGTATTTCAAAGCACTATTAGTTGAGAGAATGGAACTTACCTGTTCTGCTACAAAAGCTCTCTTTTACACCTTATGTTTCCTTTTCACTGTGCACAGATCTTTCAGAAATTTAGCATAAGAAGGCACTTGTTTAATGACATCCAGCAGAGGAATGTTGACCTTAACTTGTTTAAAAACTTCATAAATTTCTGGACTGTGGTTTGATTTCTTTGGCTTGGCCAGTGCTTGAGGAAATGGGGGTACAAAAGGAGAGTTGGTTATTTCTTCATGGGCCAAAGGTTCGACAAACTCTTCCTTATCTTCTGAAATTGAATCTTTACTTGTTTCACGAGGGTCCACAATGTGTTTTTCGACTACTTTACTACCACGAAGGGTTATAACCGATTTGACTTGACTCATATTTTGGTTTCTTGAATTTCCCATTTGAGGATGTTGTTGACTCTTGGGGTTTGGTTTAGATTGAGCAGGAAACTTTCCTTTTTCATGTATGGTCAGAGCAGATGTAAGTTTGGAGATAGTTTCTGTCAAATTGGTTAAGGTTTGCATTGTTTGGTTATTAATCGACTCTTGTTTTTCAATAAACGAATCCAATGTGTCTTCCAGAGTTTTTCTTGGTGGTGGGACATATGGTGGGTAACTCTGGGAGTTTTGAAAATTTTAATGTGGAGGAACTGGTTGTGAAGGTTGTGCATGATTGTCATTTCTCCAACTGAAATTTGGGTGGTTTCTCCAACCAGAGTTGTAAGTTTGGGAGTATGGATTTGGATTTGGCCTTTTGAAATTGTCAACGACATTTACTTGTTCATGCAAACTTTCTCTTAGAGCTGGTAAAGTTGGACAGTCCTGCGTAGAATGGTTAGTAGAATCACAAACATAACATGAAATATTTTGAACAAATTTTACATGATCATTCTTTTTCGACTCTAATGCTTCGACTTTTCTAGCTAATGATGCAAATTTGGCTTGAAAATCATGGTCTTCCTTAAGGTTATGCATGCCTCCACCAGATGGAGATGACTAGGGTTTACTTGATGACTCATAAGAACCAACTGTATCCCAGTGCTGTGCATTTTCTGCTATATAATCAAGATTGTCTAATGCATCTTCAGGACTTTTATCCCTAAACTCACCATTACACATCATTTCAACGACTTGTCTACCTTGGGATGTTAATCCCCCATAGAAATAAGATAACTAATCTCCATGTTTCAAAACCGTGATGTGGGCAAATGTTAAGTAGTTCTTTAAACCTATCCCAACATTGGTAGAGAGTTTCTCCTAATTTTTGAGTGAAAGTGGTAATTTGTCTTTTGAAAGAATTTGTTTTGTGGGGTGGGAAGAATTTTTTCAACAATTGTACTTGCATTTCATCCCAAGTTCTTATGGATTCTGACCTAAGATTTTGTAGCCAAGTTTTAGCTTTATCCTTTAGTGAGAAAGGAAAAAACTTAAGCCTGATTATATTCATGCTACAATTTTGATCAGTACAGGTGTCACAGACTTCCTTAAATTCCCTTAAATGCAAATATGGATTTTCAGACTCAAAACCATGAAAGTTAGGCAAAAGTTGAATGATACCAGACTTGAAATTAAAACGTGATGCATCAAGAGGGAAAACTATGCATGATGGTGACCCTGTTCTAGTAGGATGCATGAAGTCTCTAAGGGTCCTAGGTTGTTCATGAAGATTTTGCAAGGCTTGATCATTTTCGTGCTCCGAAAAATTTTCAGCTCCTATGTCAGCCATATTTAAGGGTGGTGAAGGTGATTTTCTAATTAATCTACTACTATTTGTATGAGATTAACGGCGCATGCAATGTTAATGATGTGTGCTAAACTAATGATGCAAAAACGCTAAATGAAAATTGCAGAAATAAAAATAAACTGGAAATTAAATAAGAAAAAAAATGTGAAATAAAAATAAACAAACTGAAAATTAAATAAATAAATTAGGCGGTGAAACCAGCCATTAAAAGAAACTGTTTAGGCGGTATTTTAAAACCAGCCATATGATAAAACATAAAATTAAATAAATTAATGCACAAAAATAAATAAATTAAAATTAAAATGCTAGGTGGTAGAACCGACCATATAAATAAAAATACAAAATTTAAATGACAGTTAGGCGGTAGAATCGACCATTTTAAATAAATGCGGAAAGTAAATTGCAGAAATTTAAAGAAATAAATTTGATTTGGGGACTGATTTGCAAAGGTGTCTGGGCTAAGATATAGTTTCTCACAAATTTTATGGATAATGTTAAGGTTTGAAAAGAAGAGGGGTGCTAACTGAAGTTTTACAAAAAGAGAATAAAATAGAATTACGGAAAGATAGTAACGACAAAACAAAAAAATATTAAAATAAAATAAAAATAAAGTAAAGGCAAACTAACACCAAATTTAGAAAATTTCGTGGCAACGGCGCCAAAAACTTGACATGACTCAAAAGTGTATTACTCTCAAGTTATAATATAACCTGGTGAGACTGGGGTCAAGCCACATGGAGTTTTAAATCTAGTAAAACTAAGAAAATTAATTGTGGGGAAAATAAATTATTTGAAATCAATTTAAAAATAAATTATTTGAAATCAATTTAAAAATAAGCTAAGGTTTAGGATCTACTCTCTGTATTCAAACTATAATTTTAATATTCTCTCATTTATATTTTGCCTCACTTTTACCAATTAATTATTATATCATTTAATTCTATATGTGTGGATAAATATAGAATAAAGTACCTAATGTGCCACACTATATTAATGTGTCGACATTATGTCAAAATACCATAAAATCCAGTGAGATTTATAAATTAACATGATATAAAAATAATTAGAAAAGAATTAAAAAAATCATTTGAGAAAATAATAATAATTAATAGTTTGAAACATTGAACTTCACCATTTACCTCAGCTTAATAAAATTAACTACTCATATTGAAAGAAAACACAATACTCTTTTATTTGATAAACTTTTTGAAATATATTATAAAGAAAATTGATACAAGCAGAAATAAGAAAAAAAAAGAAACAAAGAAAGAAAGAAAATCTTCAGTCTCGGCTTCAGCTCTAAAATTTTGCTCTCCAGCTTCCCCTCGCTCTTCAATTTCTCCTCCCTTTTTATAGGCAACAATTGCCTTTAACTTTCTTTATTTTATTATTTATTTATTATTTTATTATTATTTTAAAATATATAAGTGTGTTGAAATGTGTGATGGTCAGGAGGCGTAATGGCCTCCTGACCATCACCAACATGTTTTTGTTCTTTTTATTTTTTTTATTTTTTTTATTATTATATCTCTTCAATTTTGTTCCAGTAGTTCTTCTTTGTTTCCGCTTTCAATTCTAATTCCATCTTTATTCCTGAAAAATATTTACAAGATAAAAATTAACAAATTACGAATTAATTTAACATAAAATACATTTAGGGAGTATTAAAATAATTTAGAAATAATGAACGCATTAATCGACACAATAAGTGAAAAACTAATAATTTTATCCTTATTAAATGTACATTTTTTAGTGTCAATCAGTACACAATAAAGTTGTCTTGCTTTATACCCAACTCTTGTAGGAAATTCTTCATCCAAAAGGTTTCTTTGCAACCTTCAGTAATTGCAATATACTCTGCTTTTGTGGTAGACAAGGCAGCACATTGCTGAAGTCTGGATTGTCCTGAGACTGCTTCCCCTGCAAATGTGAGCAAATATCATAATGAGGATTTTCTCGAATAAACATCTCTTACCATATCTGCATCCGTGTACACTTGTAACACATGTTTGTCACCAGCAAAACATAAACATGCCTTGGAAGTGCCTCTGAGATATCTGAGAATCCACTTTACTGTTGTCTAGTATTCTTTGTCCAGATTAGACCAAAATCCACTAACTATACCAACTACATGATCAATATTTGGTCTTGTACAAACCACGGCGTACATCAAACTACTAACTGCTGAAGCATAATGAACTTCTTTTATTTCTTGCTTCTCTTTCTCACTTGTAGGACAATACTCAAAACTAAACTTGAAATAACCTACAAGTGGAGAACAAACATATTTTGCCTTACCTATGTTAAATATTTCAAGAACCCTTTAACATATGCTTCTTGAGATAACCATAACTTTCCAACTTTTCTATCGTGGGAAATCTTCATGCCAAGATTCTGTTTCCCCAGTCCCAAGTCCTTCATTGCAAAAGACTTGCTAAGCTCTCTCTTCAAATTGTCAATCTTACTAGCATCCTGGCTAACAATCAACATGTCATCCACATAAAGTAAAAGAATTATGAAATCATTGTCACCAAACATTTTCACAAAAACATAATGGTCGCACATAGTCTTGTTAAAACTATGATTCTCCATGAAAGAATCAAAGTTCTTGTACCACTGTCTTAGTGCCTATTTTAGTCCATACAAACTTTTCTTCAACTTGTACACAAGTTCTTCTTTGCATTTGACACTGAATTCTTCAAGTTGCTCCATATATATTTCCTCCTCTAAGTCACCGTCCGAGATAGCTACTTTTACATCAAGCTATTCAGTCTCTAAGTTCAAGCTAGCTGCTAATCCCAGAACAACTTGGATAGAAGATATCTTCACCACAGGAGAAAATATTTCTGTAAAATCAACACATTTCTTCTGACTGAAACCCTTCACAACCAATCTAGCCTTGTACCACTATTGTGAGTTGTTTTCAGTCTTCAATCTATAAACCCACTTGTTCTTCAGTGCCTTTTTTCCCTTAGGCAGCTTCACTAAGTCATAAGTGTGGTTTTTATTGAAAGATTCCATCTCTTCTTGCATGGCTTTAACCCACTCACTTTTATGCTGCTAAGACATGGCTTCTTCAAAATATTATGGCTCCCCTTCATCTGTAAGCATCACATACTCATGTGAAGCATATCTAGTGGAAGGTCACCGTTCTCTAATGGATCTCCACAATTCTGGCTCAACTAGTGGTGAAAGTAGTTCTACAGGTGCCTGGTCAACTAGTTTTGCTAGACCATCATTATTATCCTCTCCAGCTCCCCTATGATCATTATAAACTACAGGTGGAGAAACTGAAGTTGGAATAATAGGAATCTCCGGAGATAACTGAGACTTGTCACTCTTCTCTGTATCACCAACTATCTGATCTTCAAGGAACACAAAATCTCTAATTCTGATCAATTTTCTTGCCACTAGATCCCATAATTTGTACCCAAATTCTTCATGCTTATAGCATAAGAAAATGCATTCCTTGTCTTTTCCCCTTTGCATGTTGAAATGTAAATTGAGAAATTTGATAAGTGAAAATGATTAAGCCATTTAAAGAAATGTACATTTCATGATAATTCCAACTGAGTTTTTGAGCCTATTATCCTTAGAGAGTAACCTTGTTTGCCTATATAGTTACACAATTTATTATACAAGATCTCTATATTTTCCTCAAAGTTAAAAAAAAAAAGATTTGAGGCCGCATCTGAAAGTCCATTGAATTAGTGGATATGAAAGATTATTTAGAGCCCTAAAAGATGATAGAATACATCTTTGATCCATTTGAGTATTTCTAGCCATCTCTGTTATAAAGTATCCATAGTTAACCCCTTTGAGCCTATATAGTAATAAATAAATAAACTTTTTCTTTGGTAACCTATCATCTTGTCCCACTTCAATGTGGAGTATTACCTTATGTTTTATGTTTTCCACCACCCACTTATGTTTGAAAATAGGGATGATTATTTATTGTTGATAATGGTGCTATGAAAAAAAAGGATATGTATATATATAAATAAATACAAAAAAAAGAAGAAATAAAAGGAAAAAAATTTCCAAGCAAAGAGCACCTTGTAATCTTCAAAAAGCCCCCTATTTTTCAAATATATATTTTTTATTTTTCTTATTACCATTTTCTTGTTAGCCATGACCCTAACCTACATTACGTCCTAATTAAAGTTCTTCTTGATTTTAGGGAACTATAGTATGAACTAAAAGCTGGTAATACAGACTCAAAGATGTGGTGATACATAAAAATAGAAATAAATTAATTTGGTTAATAATTCTCTTGAGTTGAGATCATTTTATTTCTAAGCTTTGGCCATTATTCTTTCATCTTAGTAAGAACGTGTGATATTAATTTATATTCTCTCAATTTACCACTTCTTAGAGTCACAGTTTTTATGGAGTATATTTTCTTTTGAGAGGGTCACTTTTAACCGTGAGGTTTTGGGGTTTGACGTATCATTCTAAAAGTGGCCTGATTAATGTAGCTTTAATAATTGATCATTTTACATGATTTTACTTAACTGATTTGTGTGGGTGTGATTTTCTTTAGACTGAAGATAATCCTTATATTTTTATTTGATTGTTTTCATTAATTCAATGAAAGAAGTAAACACAATTTTTCAAAAAAAATTTCAATTTGTGTTTGAACTTTCGCTAAATTTTTATCGCTTAAATTGTTGGGGCCTAGATATAAGCTGGTTGGGGGGTGTGATTGACACTAAAAATTGTATATTTAATAAGGATAAAATTATTAGTTTTTCACTTATTTTATCGATTAATGCTTTCATTATTCATAAATTATCTTAATACTCTTCAAATATATTTTTATAAATTAATTTGTAATATATTAATTTCATTTTAATTTTATATTGCAGATATATTTCAAGAATAAAGAGGAGTTAGAACTAGAAGCAGGAACAAAGAAGAATTGTTGGAGCCATTTGGAAGCATTATCGAGGAGATGTAATTAAAAAAATAAAAAAATTAAATAAATAATAAATAAAAAAGTGGGCAATCATGTTGATAAGGGTCAGGAGGCCATTAAGCCGCCTGACCATAACCTATGTTTTGCTTGTTTGTGTGATAATAATAATAAATAATAATAAAATAAAATAATTTGAAGCTGAAGATCACCTATAAATAGGAGCCGAGCGGGGAGTTGAAGCGAAGTGACGGGGGGAGAAAGCTAAAGAATTCATTTTTCTTTTTTTCTTTTTTTCATGTGTAATCAATCTTCGTGTAATAAATTTCAGAAATTCGCTAAATAAAATGAGTGTTTTGTTTTCCAATATGAGTGGCTAAATTTTCTAAGTTGAGGTGAAAAGTGAAGCTCAAAAATTCAAATTATTGAGTTAATTACTCTCCCAAGTGAGTCTTAAAGTTTATTTTATTTATTTATATTTTTCTTTCTTATTGGTTTCTTTTATGTCATTTTAATTTATAAATAAAAATCTCTTCAGATTTATACGGTATTTTGACATAATGTTGACACTTCAATATAGATGTGGCACATTAGGTACTTAGTCCTATATTTATCACATTAATGGTTAGTTAAAAATTAAATGGCATAATAATTAATTGGTAAAAGAAATACAAAATATAAAATTTGAGGAGTATTATAACCATAATTTGAAATCAGAGAGTTGATCTCGTAACCTTAGCATATTTTTAGATTGATTCAAATTAATTTCTTTTCCTACATTAAATTTTCTGAGTTTAATAAATTGACTACTAGATTTTAAATTTCCTGTGGTTCGATTGTGAACTCATCGGGTTATATTATAACTAGACACTCTTATACTTGGGAGTAATAACACTTTTGAGTCGTGTCAGTCCACACCACACATATAAACAAAGTTAATATTTTCATGGCCATACATTTGCTAATTCCTCTAATCAAATATAAATCTAACTCAATCTACTAAAGCACAATAATTACCACACCTGATATAATAAAAACTTATTCCACTAACAATTATCACACCTAACATGGTAAAAACTTATAATTTCACAACAAAAGGCGTAGATTCTCCTTGATAGTGACTTAACTTTTTTGGACTTCCAGATTCCAAATTTGACATACGTTTATTTGTTTGGAGCCTTGAATTGTGTGAAGTCATTATACCCAATAAATACATAAAAATACACAAAATAAAATATTTAGAAACATAATTAGAAATTCATAATATGTTACGCAATTACAAATGTAAATTATAATATAAGCGCGAAATAATATTTTTACCCTTTAGTGAACATATATTTTTTAACATTAACCACAACCCCAACCAGTTTATTGCTAGACCCCAACAATTAAGGCATTATAATAAATTGAGATTTACAAAATTTACATGCAAATTAATAGTTGTTCATCTATCCTATAAACTATCAAATAAATAAACTCTCTCAAATTTCATTACTTAGCTTTTTGTTGTTCACCCATTATTCAGGATATCACCAAACCTTCTTTTGTGCTCAAGAGATTAACATAATACATATAGGGCTTCATTAAAGGAAAACAATGTTTTCATTCTAAAATTCATTGGAAATTTTATCTTTAGGCAGTAGATTATTCACACATCTTTTAAAATATTACATTTTTAATCCATATAGTGAGCTTTAGGCCATTGACTCCCAGACTAGTTGTTCTTAAGGCATTAGGTGTTAAAACACCCTTATGGACTTAGTAAACAACGTCTTTTAAAGTCAAATTCCCAAAATTGAACTATGTACTTTCTTTTTAGAATAGTGTCTATAAATTATAAATCTCACACTATACATATCCACTTAGATGCTCTCAACAGATCACAAGATATCATCTAATGATTCTTTACCTAAACCATCTTTAGTGAATTTAATTTTACCTTTATGATTTTTAGAAATCATTCCTAAAGTGTTATAGTGTGGTCAATTGCAATCAAGTCTTACATAGTTAAGACATTTAGAGCCAAGTTGTTTAGCCCGCTTTCTTTTAGCAATGTGTTTTTACCAAAACCAGACATGTAAAAACAAATGGATCAGCAAACTCACCTGCCCATCAAACCTTTGCTTCAATTAACCAACAAATATCAACATAAAATCCATTGATAATTAACAAAAGCAATCGTTCACAAGGAGCTTTGTAAATTTTCTTGAGATAATTTTGAGGGAGAGAAGGAAAATACTTATATAATTTACGTTGTATTTCTTCTATGTTTTGATTTTAAGGTTCTAGTTACTCTAGAAAACTAACGATACTAACTTAAAAAGCCACAGGGTACCATTATCCATCATTTATATGGGAAAGTGAATTAAAGCATATAAAAGAAACGAATCAATTCTGCAAAATTAAGTCAAATGTGAAAGCGAATAAAACCAAAAATGAAAAACACACAATGTAAAAAAAAAAAAAAAGGGTCTAATCAAACATTCAACTCAACTTCATCCTTTTGTTGAGTCAATTTCAAGTTCTAATTGGAATCCTTGAGTTGTCTTTCTAGATTTTCAATATGGAACACTAACATTGGTGGTAATAGATTCCAAATAGGATGTGATGTACAAATTCATATCAAGTCTCTTTAGTGAAACTTCACTTGTAAAAATTCTCTAAGATGTTCAAAGAGGATCTTTTTTATTGAGGTCTTATGTCATATATCAAAAATGATAAAAGAAAACACAATCGTCAAACACACTTAGGCAAGAGATATCACGATACTTAAAATATGTGCCATGCACATCATCTGAGACATAAAAAAACAACAATCAAACACTTTCAAATTGGCAAAGTAACAGTAAAACAATATACTAAAAAGTAAAGTGACTCATCAAATAAAGAAAAAAAAACCTAAATCAAGATTTGGTGGGTCATTCAAATTTATTTTGGTGCTTTCTTCTTGTGATTGGTATTCTAGATATAGTTTTAATCTTTGACTATTAACTTTAAATGTAACACCATTCTTTGAATTTTCAATTTCTACATCCCCATATGGATATAGATGTTTTACAACAAATGGACCATCCTAGTTTGGCTTTAACTTCTCTGGAAACAAATGAAGACAAGAATTATAAAGCAAGACTTTTTAACCATTCTCAAATATTTTTCGAAAAATTCTTTTATCGTGAAAAACTTTTGTTCTTGCCTTATAATTCTTGAATTTTCATATACATCATTCCTTAATTCCTTAAATTCATTCAATTACAATTTACGTATATTACTAGCATCATAAATATTTGAAAAGCTCTAACAGCCCAAAATGATTTATGCTCAAGCTCAACTAGTAAGTGGCAAGGTTTACTCTAAACCAGCTGATAAGGCGACATTCTAAATACGTCTTAAATGCAGTACAGTAAGCTTAGAGTGTATCAATCAGTTAAGAGACCAATCTTTGTGGTTTAGGCTAACCGTCTTTTCTAAAATTTATTTTATCTCGCTATTTGGTAATTCAAATTGACCATTTGCTTAAGGATGATAAAGGGTAGTACCTTTATGTATAATTTCATATTTCTTCATTAAGGACACAAATGACTTGTTACAAAAATACTTACCTCTATTACTGATAATGACTCAAGAGATTCCAAATTGTCTTAAAATTTTTCTCTTAAAAATTTAATCACAGTCTTGCTATCATCATTTCAAAAAGAAATTGCTTCAATTCATTTCGAGAAATAATCAATTGCAACTAATATGTACACAAATCCACAAGATAGTGCAAAATGAACTTACGAAATCAATTGCAACTAATCATGTTTCTTTTAGCAATTGATCCCAATTTTTTACAGTTCTCACAAGTTTTACAAAATTCATATGTGTCTTTAAATATGGCAGGCCAATAAAATCCACATTACAAAATTTTAATAATAGTTTTTCTTGAAGAAAAGTGTCCACCATATGCTTCAAAATGACAAAAATTTAATTATACTACTTATCTCATTGTCAGGAGTACATCGCCGAAGAATTTGATTCGGGCAATATTTGAACAAGGATTGTCCCAATAATATATATTTTTTTTTGCTTCAACAAAAAATTTCTTCTTATCTTCAGTGTCCAATTGCCAAGGCATTTTCCCTGTAACAAGGAAATTAACAACTTAGCATACCATGCATTGAAGTAATAGAAAATCAAAATTCGTTTGGAAAAGAATCATTAATAGGTGTTGTGTTTATATAGAATTCAGATGTAAGTCTTGATAAATGACAAGCAACGAAATTTTTTGCTCCCTTTTTATCTTTGATGGTGAGACTAAATTTTTGGAGTAACAAATTCCAACAAATTAGTCTTGGTTTAGAATCATGTTTAGTCATCAAATATATCACAGCAACGTGGTTAGTAAAAACAACATATTTAAAACTGAGCAAATATGAACGAAATTTATTTAATGTAAATACCACAACAAGTAATTCTTTTTCTATTGTAAAATAATTCATTTGAGCAATATCCAAAGTCTTCCTCGCATAATAAATCACAAAGGGCTTACCATCTCTTCTTTGTCCTAATAGCAAAATCACTTGCATCACACATTAATTGAAAAAGGTAAATATCAATCAAGAGATTGCATAATAGGTGCAGATGTTAAAAGACAAAACATTAGTTCATTCAAAGGATGCATCTTTTAATAAAAGGTTACAAAGTAATTTAGATATTACATTAAATTTTTTTTATAAACCTCCTATAAAATCTTGCATGTCCTGAAAAGAATTGCACATCTCTAATTATTTTTTATTGTAGCAATTTGATATGGCTTCTATTTTTGCTTTGTCAACATTAATTCCTTTAACAGATACAACATGATCTAAAACAATTTCTAGAAGTAACTATGTAATGACATTTTTTTCAATTCAATACAATTTCTTTTCAACACGTCTTTTTAATACTTTTCCAAAATTATCTAGGACATCATCAAAAGAATTCCCAAACACAGTCAAATTGTCCTTAAAAACCTCTAAATAATGTTTAACCATATCACTACAATTACTTAGATTGCATCTTTGAAATGTTATAAGAGTATTACAAAGTCCAAAAAGTATTTTTTTTTCAAATGCAAATGTTCTAAAAAGACGTGTAAATATGGTATTTTCTTGATCCTCAAGTGCTATAGAAAATTGATAATAGCTTGCATATCCATCTAAAAAACAATAGTAGGGATGTCTAGTAAAGTCCATCTAATACATTTTTATACTTTTTAAAAACAGATAGCCACTTACCTTCTTGGTCGCCTATTAGAATAAAAGAAATCACAACAGGATAAGTTGGTTACTTTTTAAGATAAGCATATTTCAATACTTCAGGCAAAGGTTTCAATTTAAATTTAAGTGCTTCTTGTTGTTCTATCTTTTCAATGATACTAAGCTCTTTAAATTTTGGTTATTCATCATCATTTTGTAAAGTCTGAGTAGAATTAAGCAACAAATTTATATTAGAAACATCACGTTCAAGTTGCTTATTTGATTTAATTGAATTAACTAAACAAATAACAGTAAGTTCAGAAAAAAAAATTCTTTTTGAATATTTTCCTCTATACATGATTCACGCAATTCATTTTGTTAATTAGTATCATCTTCATTCTCATTTTCTTCATTAGGTTGCCTACACATGTTGAAAACATTCAATTTTAGAGTCATACTTCCAAATTATAAATTCATTAAACCATTCCTACAATAAATCAAAGTATTAACAGTCGCTAAAAGTGATCGGTCCAAAATTATAGGAATTTGTTTATAATTATTGACAATAGCTTTAAATTTTAGGACAATAAAATCCACAAGGTATATGAATTTATCAACTTGTACTAAAACATCTTCCACTATTACTTTTGGTATTTTAACTGATTTGTCGATAAGCAAAAGTGTATTTGAAGTTGATTTTAACTACTAAGATTAGATTAAAGATAAACTAAATATGGAAGCAAATTAACACTACCATCAAGGTCTAGTAAAGCATGCTTAATTCTGTGATCACCAATAATACAAGATATAGTAGGACAATTAAGATCTTTATATTTTAATGTATTATTAGTAGATAGAATAGAGCTTACCTATTCATCCATAGTAACTCTGTTTTTTACCTTCAATTTCATCTTGACAGTGCAAAAGTCTTTCAAAAATTTGGCATAGGAAGGTACCTGCTTAATGGCATCTAATAGAGGAATGTTAACTTTCACTTGCTTAACGATTTTATAAATTTTAGAAGAGTGGTTTGATTTCTTTGGTTTATTCAATGTTTGCGAAAGTTGTGGTTCAAATAGAATAATAATTATTTCTTTAAGTGGTGTAAGTTTATTTAGTCCTTCAAGCCTTTTGAATTTTCACTGTCTTCACCTTCAAAAAGTTCAAGAACAGATCTTTCAACAACCTTACCCCTACAAAGAGCTATTATTGACTTGACTTGGCCCATAGGTGGATTTTGTTGGATCTTAGGAGTTTGTTGTGGTTGAGCTATATATTTACCTTTTTCTTGAATTGTGAGCACAAAAGCAATTTTAGTAAGAGTACCTTTCAAATTAGAAAAGGTTTGTGTATTTTGATTATTAATAACATTTTACTTTCCAATGAATGGAACAAATGATGCATAAGGCTGAGTATTTTGAAAAATTTTTTGAGGTAGTGCTTGTGAAGATTTTGCATTATTATTATTATTTCTCCAACTAAAATTTGGATGATTCCTCCAACCAAGATTGTAAGTCTGTGAATGTAGGTTTGGCTTATTAAAAGTGTTAATGGCATTAGTTGGATCATGGAGACACTCTTTAAGTGCAAGTAGAGTGGAACGATCTTAAATGAAATGATCATTGGAACCACAAACACTAAATACAATTTCTTGAATAGATTTTACTTGATCACTCTTTTCATATTCTAAAGCTACAACCTTCCTAACTAGGAATATAATTTTTTCTAGTAAATTAGGATCTTCTCTAAGGTTATGGATTCCTTCACTAGATAGAGATGGTTGTGGTTTATTTATCAATTCAAAAGTTCAATAGTATCCCAATGTTGTGCATCTTAAGCTAATTGGTCAAGGTTATGCATATTCATGATTTTTATCTCTAAGTTCACTATTACACATCATTCATATTCAGAATTTTTAGCTACTTTGGGGTATCAAGCCTCTACAGAAATGAATGACCAATCACCAAGTTTCAAAACCATAGTATGGACATATGCTAAGCAATTCTTTAAACCTATCCCAATATTGGTATAATGTTTCCTATATTTTTGAGTGAAAGAAGTGATTTGCCATTCAAATGAATTAATTCCATGAAGTGGAAATTTTTTTTTGAAAAATTGTTCTTGCATGTTAATCCAAGTACACTCAGCTTATTCCATTAATAATTACCACACCTATCATGGTAAAAACTTATTCCATTAACAATTACTGCACTTAACTTGGTAAAAACTTATAATTGTGCAACGAAAGGGGTGGATTTTCCTCGATAATGACTTAATTTTTTCAAACCTCCGGAATCTAAATTTGATATCTATTTACATGTTTAAAACCTCGAATTGTGTGAAATTATTATTTTACCTAATAAATATACAAAAATACACAAAATCAAATATTTAAAAATATAATTAGAAATTCACAATATGTTACATAATTGCAAATGCAAATTATAATATAAGCACAAAATAACATGTTTATCCCTTAGTAAACATACATTTTTTAACACTAATTACCAATGTAACTAAAAGTGTTTCACATAAATAGTGTTTATTATTATTGTTGTTATTGTTGTTGTTGGTGGTGGTGGTGGTGGTGGCAAGGGCGGCAAATAACTATGTCTAATTAATAAATATACGGAAATTATCATTCATATACCTTATATTTGCTCTGTTATAAAAAATACTACAACACTTTGAGGGTGTATCAATCGTTCACCCTTAGTTGACAAAATGTATCAGCCGACCACCAAACCGTTAGTTGTCGTTTGAAAGTTAACGGAGTTACAGTGAATTGACGATTTTACCCTTGAAAATTATCACTTGTATACCCTTAAATTCTCTTTTTATCACTTGTATACCCTTAAATTATCACTTGTATCATATGAAAAGACCAAATTACCATTCTGACATCATCATACTTAAACGGCAACTAACGGTTTGGTGGTCATCTGATACATTTTGTCAACTTAGGGTGGACGATTGATACACCCTCAAAGTGTTGTAGTATTTTTGATAATGGAGTAAACTAAGGGTATACAAATGATAATTTCCCATAAATATATCCTAGTGGGAGCTGATGAATGGTATTAATATTTTTATATATCATGTTTAATGGACATAATTATTAATAAGGGACATAACTAATCCTCAAGAGACACAACTTCCCTTATAATTTAAGAGTCATATACCTATAAAAAGATTTGATGAACAGACATCAATAATCTATCAATACACCCTTTTATATGTATTTCACATCATTTATATTTACGAGTTGAAGACATTAGTTCTTAGAAACTCCTTTATCTCAATGCTATAGTTGTAAGATTTTTTTTAGTTTAACACTAATTCTCTCAAGATTACTTATATAAAGACCAACAATTAATTGACTAGATTTCTACGTCAGTAAATTACCACACACTCTAGGGATAGTATAATTAGTCGCCATTAAAAGTTATAAAGTGCCATCAAAGCACAAGTCAATGAAACCAATGCGACAAACAGAGCCATGAATTGCCATGGATTTAAGCCCAACATAGAGGAAGTATAACAACTCTAGGCTACAACTACCAATTACGCAGTAAGTGGCTGACTTGGTATAAAATATGACTTGGGTGATCAAATACATAGAAAACCAAATGAACTGTAAGCTAGCTCTACTAGTTAAGGAGCATCAACATGATCAGGGATTAGTGTTGTGCAAATTTTAATGAACTCGCAAGTGCACGAATCTATTGTAGTGTAGATCAATGGTGACGAGTGTCGATCCCACGAGGAGGTGGATTTTAATTGCGTGTAGAATTAATTTTCTAAATGGGTGGTTGGATTTGTGGTGAAAATGATTTGGATTATCCTAAAATTGGAATTGAAATGGCTAGAATAAATTGAAGATAAATCTATTGAAATGACGTACTTGGGTATCTGGATCTGTATCAACATGCACCATGGGCTAAATATTCCTTATTAATGCCAATTAAATCATGAGGGGGGAATCAACACCTCATGAACGACACTCTAATCAATATGGTGCTAAGGGCTTATCGTGCCAAATAATAATAACCTTGTACCAGGGAGTTAATGTAATCAGGGCGGTATCTAGAAAATATTATTATTATTTGTCGACGAAAAGTCAAATCATCCACAAAAATTAGAGGGGAAAAGAAAATAAATTTACCAAATAAAGCCCATGACACATGTTGAGACTTCACCTTCAACCCAAGCTTGAAAGAAAATTAGCTACTCATAATTGAACTAGGGGTAAAAGGGGAATTTATTAAAATACGTAGAAAATACAAGATGAAGAGGGAATTACAGAAAATGGAGTCCAAAAATGGATTCAGAGGTATCAAATTAGGGGGGGAGGCCCCATTTTTATAGATACATTGAGTAAATCGTAGCCATCGGATTAAAAACAGTTTAGACGCTCAGGATTGCGCCACGTCATCAATCAACAGTACGCGGTTTGACTACACTTGTGAACAGTAACACGGTTTGACCCGGGTTGAACAGTGACGCGGTTTGGTTGAAAATAATCATGTGTGATGCATGTACCGTACGCGAGATTTTTGGTCCACTGATATGCTGCCACGTCACCATCAACAGTACATAAGAATTTTAGTCCAACAGGATCGTGACACCTCATCAGTCAATGCCACATCATCGGTCAATGCCACGTCATCGATCCGTCTATGTAAACAGTGTCGTGAACAGTAACGTAGGCAGTACCGTACACGTGAATAGTACCGTACATGTGAACAGTGCCATTTTTCCTTTTATGCTCCTCCTAAGGTTTTCGACCGTCCTGAGTTCAAAAGTGATATCTGTTTTGTCGTCTGATCTCTCGTTTATTGTGAAATAACCATGATGCCTCTAAAATACATAAAATACTTAATTAAAATAAAACACAAATAATTAAATTACAAGAAGCTTAAATACATAAAAGTAAGGGTTGTTAGTAAGACGTGAAATATAAAATGACAATTTTCTCCTTTATAAATATACATTTTCTAACACTCAACAATTAGCAAGGAGAAAGGTCTAGTAAAGGCCTTCTCAAGAGGATAGATTTATTAGGAGAACAAGAGCCCATGCAAGCCAAAATAATCGTGAAAGTGGCAATCTTCAACAATATTGAAGTCTAGGCAGGACTTGTGTTAAAGGTTGAATGCAACACATAAGTCAAGAAGGCATGAGGAGTAGAATCTAGTACTAATTTAACAAGCCTTGAAGTAGAGTTAAGGAGATTTAAGAAGAGGATAAATGTTATAGAGAAAAATCCTGCTAGAATAGTTTTGGAACATGTAGAACCTTATTTCAAAGGCATTACTTCCCTCCAAAGTTCAAGATGCCTCAAATAAAGTTATTTGAAGGTGTAAGACATATAGTTAAGCACTTAGAGACCTACAAGTCATGCATAGAGTTGTAAAGTGCATACATAGGGCTTTTTCTCTAATTCTCATAGGAGCGGCATGCAAGTGATACAAAAATCTGAAGCCAGGCTTAATAATTTCATTTGCTCAGTTAAGTCAGATATGTGTTAGTCAATTTGTGTGAGCTAGAAACTATTAGCTTCTTATAACTAATCTTTTATCAATTTTACAAAAGAATGATAAGACATTGAAAAATTATATTGATCAGTTTAATAATGATGCGACAATATTGGAAAACTACCCTAAAAAAGTGGCCTTCATTGTCATTATGATTGGTTTATGACTAGGGCGATTTCATTACTTGTTCACAAAGAATGCATTAACAACCTTCATTGAGTTATTATTAAGAGCTCAAAAGTATTCTAATGCAGATGAGTTAGCTAATACAAAGAGGAATATAAACCCAAACTAAGAAAGTGTAGTAGACAAAAAGGAAATTGATAAGTAAATGGTAAAGAACAAAAATAAAAAGGAAAATCAAACGAATAACAAAAATTAGAGTTGTATAGTCTCTTTTGTATTGTTCAAAATAAGAAATCTAGTTTTTTGTTGTTTGAGCAAAATATATCCCCTGATTTTATATAAAGCTAGGGAATGCATGAGGATAATGCCAATATGAATTGTTTGGCAAGGGTACAAATATTTCACCCCTCAGTAAGTAGCAAGGAGATGGTAAAAATCTAATTAGTTGATAAGACCAGAGATACTCCACCTCTTAAAAAGAAGTCCTAGCAAAGGTTAGGCTCGACATGACATCTTGAAGAATGTGCAGAAAGCTGTTGAACTAAAGAAAGGCCAAATGAGTGGCAGGCACCCTTAGAAAAGAATTCATGCTTTTAAAAACAAACAAAGCAAGAGAAAAATTCTTGTTTTCCTAAAGAGAAGGAAAACAGAAAAGTGAGAAGAATTCTTTCTCTCCTAAAGAGGATACAAGCAGGAAAGTTAAAAGGAATTCTTACTCCTCTGAAGAGGATGGATGCAGAAAAAGCAAGAAAGTTAATAGAATTCATGCTCTCCTCGGAGGGGAAAGAAGCAGAAAAGTTAAATTTATGGTCTAGCAAATTAAAGTGAAACAGGAAAGTTAGAATTTTTCTTAGAGTTTTAAAGATATAAAAGCAAGAAAGTTAAAAGGGAGCAAAGAATACCAAGAGAGCAATATTAAAAATGCACAACTTTATTATGTAGGGAGATCGTACAAAAAATCATTCTTTATAGTGCAGGCGTTGAAAATGCTAAAAGCAAAATACAATATAACATAACATATATAAGAAAGTAGAAAGATACGAGAGATGTGAATTAGTCATCTTCATCATTGTCTAGAAAAGAAAGGTCGAGTTAAGGATAATTGTCATTACTTATAGCTCTCAATTGGTCGGCAACTCAACATCCACTTTCTCCTTACCATGTCAATTTTTAACTTTTCTAATTCACTGGTCAGTTCTTCGTCCTCTTGAATTAATCTTTGATTTTTAGACAAGTAGTATGCTAATTCTACTTCTGAGTAAGCAATGGAAAGAATTTTCTCAAGATGAGGAATAAGAATTTCATCCTCAAAAAGAATTATTTATGTAAAAAAAAAAGAACAGAAAGCTCGAAGATGCGACTAAAAAGTGTAAAAAGATATATAAAGAATTTAGATCTATTTTAACAAATGTAAGAAAATTAAAACACTAGATAAATTAATTTTTCCTAATTAATAAATCTTAAAATTACTATTCTTATAAATCATTCAAGCAATACTGTTACGATTCACTATTCATACGATCTTATTCATAATTATTGTTCATCATAGATATTTACCACACTATTCACATTACTATTCATTGATTATAAATCTATCAAATATGTTAGAAACAGTAAATTACAAAAGGTAAAGCACACAGAGGGTTTTACATGTTTCGAGTTACTACATACATCCACAGGGTCATGCCCAGATAATAAGCAATTCATTAAATAATGAAAAGATTAAAACCTATTAGACTCTTAAATAATTTTAGACACCCTCTTACTCTAGTCATCACCTTATTGTATCTAACTTAGTTAAATTTGCTTATCGAGCAACCCTTGTCTTCAATTATGTTTGCTGCTTTCCTTGAGATCTCCTCAACCAACAAACGACCTCTTCTTCCCAAAGAAACTAAGTAAATATAAAGAATGTTTAATGAAAGACTTTATATGATAAAGACTTGATGAAGAAGACTAAAGCATCATATAGATATGAAACATCATGTGCAGCTAAATAGGATTTTTTCTTGTTTTCTATGTTGGATACTTCTCTGATATAAAATACGATACATGTTCTTCTCTGTCTTCAATGTGTAAAATAATTATCTTTATATAAGAGTAGTATTTCATCCAAGCCCTAGTAGAGGAGTACTAATGCTTGGACGTAAGTACACACCTTTAATAATATAACATGCAATATGAAGTAATTATATCCAAAGATGTTTAGTTAATTTCTTAGAATTTAACATCGCATGCGCCCATCTCCTGTAAAGTTCTAGTTTTCCTTTCAACAAATCCATTTTGGTCAGGAGTAATAAGTACTGAAAATTTATGCGGTAACCATGTCTATCATAAATTCTGCAAAATTGGCATTTTTAAATTCTTTTCTATGACCACTTCTAATTTTGCCAATATTGTGATCGTTTTCATTTTTCAATTCAACACATATAAGCACGTCAAATGTATCATATTTTTCTCTAATAAAACCAACCCGTGTGCATCTAGAGAAATCATCTACGCAAACAAAAGCAAATCTTTTTCCAATAATACTTTCCACTTGCTTTGGACCCATAAGATCTGTATAAAGCAAATCGAGTACTTTAGAGATGGTGATGTATTGCACAGTCTTGAGCGATGTTCTTTATTTTTTACTGAATTGACAAGAATTGCATACTCCAAGCTATTTCTTGTTGAGCTTAAGTATTCCTCATATAATTTTTGTACTCACGAGTTTAGTTGATAATTTGAAATTTAAATGACCAAGTTTTTAGTGCCATATTTCAATCTTACCAAAAATAGCTTTATGACAAGAATATATTGGATTAATTTATAACAATCATCAGATGATCTAGTTCCTTCAAGCATACACTTGTCCTTGTTATTAAACAATTGACATTTACTGCTATCAAAATTTACCATTAAGTTTTAGTCACAAATTTGGCTAATACTCAAAACATTAGCTTTCAAATCTCTAACATATAAAATATTTTCAAGTCTCTAACATATAAAATATTTTCAAGTCTCGGAAAACCATCAAACATTTAAAGTTCCTTTTCCAAGCATATGACTTTTAATACCATCAACAAATGTTACATGTTCTTGATTGCATTCTTTATAATTTATTAAGGCACTACGATACCAATCATGTGTCTAAAACAACTACTATAAAACTACCAGAAATTATTAGTACAAGCTCAAGAAGATGTAAATGACACATATGCTTTTAATTTAGTTTTCCTAATCCAAATTGTCCAATAAAGTTATCTTTAGATTGAAGCTTTAATTTAAGACATAGCCAGATTTATCATATACATATAAATTAGATGAAACAACTTTCTTTATGTATTTCATGAGCTTAAAGCATCTAGGCCTTATGTCATTTTCAGGGCAAAAGTGACAAGTAAGAACCAACCTTTCATACTTATCACGTGAGCCTGATTTCCAATGTACCATCAATTTATCTTTCATTTCATTAGGGAGCTTTGCCTTAGATAGTGGCAGTTCAGTCATTGGCAGAAAAGCTTTAACAAAAATAGTATTTGAATTTAAAATGATTCAATTATTATATCTCAGACCATGATAATCTGAACTAGCTGTTTCCATAATTAAAAGTTGATCAAGTTGTTTTGTTCGAGAATTCATTATTCTCAAAGATTTTTTAGTACTTTTTAGCTCAGTTGAAACTACCTTCAATTTTTCTTCTTTTTCAAGAATAATGGTTTGAAGGTTGATTCCCTCACTTTCAAACCTTAACTTTTCATGAAAGAGTTCTGACAATTGAGCTTCCATTTTCTTGTATTTTTCATTCATTTTATCCATTTTGAATACATGCAATTATATGCTTCACTCATAAATGTAGCAACGACATCAATATCATAACTACTTTTGGCTTCTGAATTACATTCTTCATTAATCGACTTCATACTTGAAATTTTAATATTATGGAAAAGAATACATAAATCACAAGAAGGACAATCATCACTTGATTTTGGTCTTTCATCATCAAAATCTTTCAGTTTCAACTTCTTAACATGAACAACAAGTTTGCCAACAATATCTTCATCATCAACGCTCGAGTTATCATTATCACTCCATGTTGTTTGCATTGCTTTCTTCTTTTTCAAGATTTAGTTAGGATATTGAATTTGAATATGGCTGAAACTGTCAAAAGCATTGCGTCGAATACTTCAACCTATATTAGTTTTAAACAAATTGGAGCCAGATTTACCTTATTGTGCAAGTTATGGCTTTGATGAGAATTTCTTTTTCTTTTTGTTTATAGAATTTCCTCAAGTCAAATATTAAATCTCCTTGGTTAACTTAACCAGGGATTTTTGTACGTCTTAACTTCATTAGTTGCGTCTAAAGCTATTAACATGTAGATGTTCGTTATATTGATTTTGATGATAACAAACTTTAAATGTTTTTGATTAAAATGTTGGAGTTTTCATTAATAAACAATTTCTCAAAAGCGGTATAATCTTTCTAAATGTGTTCATGAAATATGGAGAATCGTTAACTTTAATCAGAAAATCATTCCCTGCGAAATTTAGTTAAAACTGTGATTCTAGAAGAAAACGGTGAACCGTTAACTTTCAAACTGTTAACCGATAATTACTAGAGAGGAATAAATCCTTAAGCTTGAACTGGTTAGCAAAAACGGATAAGGGAAATGAGTTTTGCAGGTTACTGGAATTAAACGACGGACCATCAATGTCAAACGGCTAACCGATAATTTTCAGAATGTCATTCCATGCTAACCTTCATCATTTAGCAAGAACGAATAGCAGAAATTTGTTTTGCAAGTCTTTGGAAATTAATAGCAAACCGATAGTAACAAACGATCAACCGTTTATTTAAAATTCAACTCAACGGTCACTTGGACCAATCAAAACGGTTAACCGATAACGGTTTAACGGCGATTCGATTTTGGACAAAAAGTCAACAACGGTTATTTTTCAGCTCCAACTATAAATAAGCTTAATCAAATTTAAACATGGGTTGATCACAACGTTATCATTAAGCTTATAATCAATAATACAACATTCATTGAGCTTCAAATTTATTCTTGTTCATTTATTCACACATTAAACATTGATTTGTAATCTTATATATTGTGTGAGAAAAAAAAATATAATCTATGTTTTGAGTGATTGTAAGCGTTGGGATACACTTGGGTTAAGAGATTATGGATAATCTCTAGAGGTAAAGGTTGATTGATACCTAAGAAGTCAATTGTAAGTGTTCTTGATGACTTGAAGGCTTGACTAGTGGAATCATCAAGCTCGGTGTGCTTGGAGGCGTGGATATAGGCAAGGTTGGCCGAACAACGTAAAAATATTTGTATTTGAATATCTTTTCCTTTATCTTTTTATATTTTGGTTGATTTATTTATTATTGCTTTAAATTCATTTAAGATTTGCATTAAATTTGGTTCAAAAATTGTAAAATTTTTAGAAACCCAATTCACCTTCCTCTTGGGTTGCTTAGATATTATTTCATTTGGTATTAGAGCAAGGTTCTCTTATTAGGACTTAACCGTCTAGAGTAAAAGATCCATAGCAACCCAAAATAATTCAACCTTTAGGGAAAGACAATCTACAACTAGACCATCGTTCTTTGACAGTAATGACTACCCATATTGGAAAACTATAATGAGAATTTACTTGCAAGCCTTAGATTACGAATTTTGGGAAGTTGTTTGTGATGGTCTATTTATGCCTATGACTAAAAATGAAGTAGAACATGATATTCCAAAACCTTCAAATCAATGCAGTGAGTTAGAAAAAAAAAATATGTTTTTAAACTCCAAGGTAATGAATGCTCTATTTTATGCTCTTAATAAGAAAGAATTTCATAGAGTATCTAGTTGTGAGAGTACACAAGAAATATGGAACAAACTTGAGGTTGTCTATGAAGGGACAAATCAAGTTAAAGAGTCTAAAATCAGTAGATACACTCATCAATATGAATTGTTCCAAATGGAACAAAATGAAAGTGTGTATTCTATGTATACACAATTTACAAACACAATGAACACTCTTGAAGCCCTAGGAAAGACTTTTTCAAATAGCGAGAAAGTCAAGAAAATCATTAGGTCACTTCCAAAAGAATGGAGACCTAAAAGGACTGTCATTAAAGAAGCTAAAAATTTAAATACTTTACTTATTGATGATTTAATTGACTCTTTCATTTCATATCAAGAAGACTTGGCAGCAGAAAAAAAAAGGCATCTGGAGAATAAGAAAAGCATTGCTCTCAAAGTTTCAAAACATGAAAGTGATGATGATAGCGAGCTGGATGATAAAGAGATGACTATGTTGACTAGGAGATTTAGAAAATTGTACAAGAGAACTAGTGAGCGGAAGAAGTTCAGAAACTTTAAGAATCAAAAAGAGAAGAAGAAGCCAATCAATTGCTATGAATGCAAAAAGCCTGGACACATACGATCAGAATATCCTCTTATCAACAAGCTCAAGAAGAAAGCAATGGTAGCCACATGGGATAATAGCGATGAGGAAACGAGTGACGATAAAGAGCATCAAGAGATGATAAATTTAGCTCTCATGGCGATCGAGGAAGAATCATTGGATGAACTTGATGAGGTAAAGAATTGCATGATGAGTGGATAAAAATCGGTAAAAAGAATGCATGCCTTAAAAAGAAAATGTTAGAACTTAAAAATGAAAAGGATGTCTTGGAAAAATGCAATAATTCATTGAATGAGAAGATAAAGGAATTAGATTTAGACAATAAAATGTTGCATGATATGATTGCATCTCTTAAAGGTAAACAAAGTGCTTCATATGAGCATGAAAAATTACATGTTGATGAATTGATAAAAGAGAATGAAGTGCTTAAGAAGAATAATAATGAGCTAAATGAGATTGTGCTAAAATTCACAATTGGGCCAAAGATGTTGGATAACTTACTTAACTCACAAAAATGTGTGTTTGACAAAGGAAGTATTGGTTATAAGCCAAATTTGAAACAAAAGTATTATAAGAATATTAAGTTAAATCAAGTTTTATGTCATTATTGTAATCAAGATGGTCACATGAAAAACAGATGTCCAGTGAAAAGAAATGCATATTATGGTGTGAAATGTGTTTAGGTTCTAAAAGAAACCATTGCTAACACTCAAGGACCCAAGAAGTTTTGGGTACCTAAAACTTAGAAACTTTTTCTGCATGGATCAAAGAAAAGGAAAAATAATTGGTACTTGGATAGTGGATGTTCCAGACACATGACAGGGAATTATCAAGTTTTACCAAGATCGAAAACGGTGGAAATGTATCCTTTGGAGATAACTCAAAAGGAAAAATCATTGGTATCGGAAATTTCGGTAATGTATCCTCTACTCTTATTGAAAATGTGTATTTGGTTGAAAACCTAAAACACAATTTACTTAGCATTAGTCAATTGTATGATAAGGGTTATAAATATGTTTCTTATAAGAATAGATGTGTTATTAAGAATGCATATGATGGAAAAATTTTGTTTGTAGTAAATAGATGTGTTAATGTTTATACTATTGATATAGATGGTGCATCTACCCATGATAAATGTTTTTCCGCATTGCATAATGATGGTTGGTTATGGCATAAAAGACTAGGACATGCAAGCATGGATTTGATTTCAAAGATTTCCAAAAATGATTTAGTTAAAGGACTTCCAAAAATTAGTTTTCAAAAAGATAGAATTTGTGAAGCATGTCAATTTGGGAAACAAATCAAAACCTCTTTTAAAAGCAAAAACCATATTTCTACTTCAAAACCTCTTCTATTACTTCATATAGATTTATTTATACCTTCAAGGTATGCTAGCTTGATCGGAAAGTATTATACTTTGTAATTGTTGATGACTTTTTAAGATACACATGGGTATTATTCTTAGCTAATAAGGATGATGCTCTTTATGTTTTTAAAGTGTTTTGTAAGAAAATTCAAAATGAAAAAGGGTATGGTATTGCATGCATTAAGAGTGATCACGGAGGAGAGTTTGAAAACCATGCATTTGAAATCTTTTGCAAAAATTTAGGCATTGTGCATCAATTTTCATCGCCTAGAACTCCACAACAAAATGGAGTTGTTGAGAGAAAGAATAGGTCGATTCAAGAAATGGTTAGGACCATGTTGGATGAAAATTCTTTGCCTAAGTATTTTTAGGCCGAGGCCGTCAACACCGTTTGTTATGTTTTAAATCGTGTATTGATTAGACCTCATCTTAATAAAATTCATGTGAGTTTTGAAAAAATAGAAAACCCAACATTAGTTATTTCAAAGTTTTTGGATGCAAATATTTTATTTTGAACACTAAGGATAATCATGGCAAATTTGATCTAAAATTCAATGTTGGCATCTTTCTTGGGTATTCAAACTCAAGCAAAGCTTATAGAGTGTATAACAAAAGAACTCTAGTTGTGGAAGACTCTATGCATGTTACATTTGATTAATCTAACCCCTCCTCTGCGGAGAAAGTTATTGTTGATAACGATGCAGATGAAGAACTACTAAAAAAGTCATCAAAGGATAACTAAAAGGATGCACCACATGGAAATCAAGAGGAGCAACATGAAGAAATGAATGCAGAGCAAAATGAAGGTACTTCTCAATCACTCCCCAAGGAGTAAAGGTATGTTTCTTCTCATTCTAAAGACTTGATTTTAGGAGATCCTTTACGTGGCATAACAACTAGATCATCATTTAGAAATACTTGTGAGCATGCTGCATGCATATCTCAAATTGAACCAAACTCTTTTACGAATGGGGAAAATGATGAATCTTGGATTAGGGCAATGCAATAGGAGTTAAATCAATTTGAGAGAAACAATGTGTAGGAATTAGTTCCTAAACCGAAATATCAATCCATTATATGCATTAAATGGGTCCTAAGAAACAAAATGGATGAATCCGATGTGGTTGTAAGGATTAAAGTTAGATTAATGGCTCAAGGCTACAACTAAGAAGAGAATTGATTTTGATGAAACATTTGCACCTATAGCTAGACTAGAATCCATTAGGATGTTCTTAACATTTGCACGTCATAAAGATTTCATTTTATTTCAAATGGCTGTCAAGAGTGCTTTTTTAAATGGTTATATTATGGAGGAAGTTTATGTGAAACAACCCCCTAGTTTTAAAAATGAAAATTTTGCAAATCATGTTTATAAGTTGTCAAAAGCATTGTATGGATTAAAAAAAGCACCTAGAGCATGGTATGATTGTCTTAAGAATTTCTTATTGGATAATGGTTTTTCGATGGGTAAAGCGGATACTACTCTCTTTGTTAAGTATAAGAACCAAGATATACTTGTTGTTCAAATTTATATTGATGATATTATATTTGGTTCTACTAATGAGTCTTTGTGAAAGGAGTTTTCATCTTGTATGAGTAAAGAATTTGAAATAATTATGATGGGAGAGTTGAAGTACTTCCTTGGGTTGCAAATAAAATAAAATGAGGAAGGAATCTTCATAAATCAAGTCAAGTATGTGAAAGATTTACTCAAAAGATTTGGCATTGATGACTCAAAGACAAAAAGTACTCCAGTGAGCACAACTACCAAACTTGACAAAGATGAAAAAGGCAAAGATGTTGATATTAAAATGTATCGAGGTATGATTGGTTCTTTACTTTACCTAACTGCTAGTAGACCCAATATCATATTTAGTGTGTGTTTGTGTACAAGATTTCAATTATGTCCCAAGGAATTTCATTTGCTTGCTGTTAAAAGAATTTTCCATTATTTAAGCGGAACCATAGATCTTGGCCTTTGGTATCCTAGAGGAACTCACATAGATTTAACTTACTATTCGGATGCGGATTTTGCGGGTTACAAAGTCGATAGGAAAAGTACTAATGGAACTTGCCATTTACTAGGTCATTCACTTGTTTCGTGGTTCAGTAAGAAACAAAATTCGGTTGCACTCTCAACCACTGAGGCTAAATACATTGTTGTAGGTAGTTGTTGTGCACAAGCTCTTTGAATGAAACAAACACTTAGAGACTATGGCATTAATCTTGAACAAATCCTTATTAAGTGTGATAACACTAGTGCTATAAATCTTTCAAAAAATCTCATTCATCACTCTAGAACAAAGCATATAGAAATTAGACATAATTTCTTGAAAGATCATGTTCAAAAGGGAGATACTGTATTAGAGTTTATTTCCACGGAAAAACAACTTGCCAATATTTTTACAAAACCTCTTTTCAAAGATCAATTTTCAAAAATTCGGCATGAACTTGGGATGATGAAATTTTCGCGTTAACATTTCTACTCATGTTATTGAGTCTATTAAAATTGATTAATTGATGATTGTTGATGTCTATGAAGTATTTTGAGCATGACATAAAAGTGATGTGTTTGAATTATTAATTTTTTAAATGCTTATATGAATTGATTGTTTGAATACATGTGAGTTCATGAATCATGCATTAAACTAGCCTTTAAAACATTTTGGATCAATGAAATATCTTAGAAAGTATTATTTATTGGCTAAAAATTAAAACAAATGTGCGAAATCATAGATAAAATAAACGAATAACTATTTCTCCATAAATGGTGCACCGTTTAAATTCAGAAACTATGATATGATATCTGTAAATTATCGGCAAACCTTTTACTGAAGATGGTCAACTGATTAAAAATTGAGAGCTCATTGGAATTTACTCCTTCACCGTTAATGACTACCCGTTAACCATTTTCGATTAAGTGCTCTCTAGAAATTATCAGCTCTCCAATTACAGAAAACGGTTCGCCATTTTCGTCCGATATAAATTGTTCATAGGTTTTTCTTCTTCATCTTCATTAACCTCTCACCGTTTCCTCCATTGACGCAAAACCGCAACTTTCTCTCTCTCCAATCCATCAATTTTCTTGCAATTTCTTGCCAAATCACTCCATTAGAATCATCTCTAATTATCATTAGATCACTTTTACCGATTCAAAACATCAAATCAATCCCCAAATTCAAATTTCCCAAATCAAAACCCTAAGGGCAGCTGAACGGGTTTCATTGATTTTAGCTGGATTTTTGTCCTGTTTTGGCCAAATTGAACCTCCCAATCAGTTTCTTTACTCTCTCTTAACCCTTAAATCGGTTCCCTTTCCTCCATTTTCATCTTTTTCAAATTTTCCTCATTTCCTTCAGTGTATCTATAGCTGACACATCTCGTCGAACTCGGAAGAGAAAAGCTGCTCCTAGTAGGACTCTTATACCTCTATGGGAAACCTCTCAATTCGAAAGAATTCATTTCCCCACAACCCTGTTGGCCAAGTGCTTCACTTCATAGGACGAAAAGTACTTGACTCTTACTATGTTGATATATAAGACTTTAAAGAGTTGATTGTTTGTGGTAGAGTATTAGGAATATGCTACTACCTAAGGAGTCGGCTATAGATTTTGATGAAAGAATATATCCTAATCTAGTCCGTGTTTTCTATTCAAATATGGAAATTTCTGCAACTCGATTAAATAGGATAGTTACTCAAGTTGGGGGGTGTTCCCATTGAATTTGATGTTGAGGCCTTAAACAACATCTTGGGAATTCTGAATGCTGGTCATAAGATTTATACATCTAGGAAAGCTCTTCGTTTGCCAGTTTTGCTCATCATCTTGGTGTTCGAAACATTTGTCAGCATCGGGATCTTACTAGTGATATTTGTGTTCTTCCTTTTCAGTCGCAATTATTCCCCCGATCAACTTCCTGACTTTAGGTTAGGAGCTCACGCTCCACCTCTTTATCGTTGATCTGTACCCCAGCCTCCAGTCGATGCCAACACTGAAGAGCGTGAGATGGATACTGATCATCCTCCAAATCTTGAGCAGCCTCCAGCTTTAGAGCAGCCTCCAGCTCCAGAGCAGCCCCCAGCTCATGTGGAGCCGCCAGCTTCGAACACTCTGCAACATTTGGTTAATGATGTTCGCAGACTTTCCGAGCAACAGTAGTAGATACTCGAAAAAATGGATGTCCTCGCCATGCAACAGCAACAGCTCCAATCCAAATTTCAGACCTTTTAGGAACAATGTATAAACCAGCAACTCGAACTCATTGCTGGACAGCACACCCTCCTTCGTTATTTTGGATATGACCCTAGGAGTTCATCTTCGCAACCTCCCTCTTAGTTTCTGACTTTGTTTTTCACACATACATTTCATGTTATATTTATATGTGTGTTTTGACATATATATTTATGTTTGGATTGCATAACTCTTTCTTAATGATTTGATGAGGGATAGTTATATGTGTATGGATTGATAAATTGCGGGAGTTATTGGTTTATGCAAGTTGTTTACGCTTATGTGGAAGTCTTTTAACCTTGATTTGTATTTGGAGATATGTCCAATTTTAAGGGGAGACTCTACCGAAATTTTTGCTCGCACAAAATGGGTAATATCTTCATCTTGCTATTTGTTTTACTAATCATGTTCCAATTATCCTTTTTCTATCTTTTCTTTTTTATGATGAAGGGGGAGATAAATATGATATATCTTGCATTTTGAATCTTGAAAAATTTTCAATAATTGTTTTAATGATATGTTTTAAAAAAAATTTATATTGCCTAAAATTTGTTTTTGGTTAAAAATGTAATTGAGCATACTTTTAGGGGGAGCATACATTTAGGGGGAGTAAAATATTGAAAGAGTTTGTCATTATTAAAAGGGGGAGAATGTTAACATGTAGATGTTTATTATATTGATTTTGATGATAATAAAATTTAAATGTTTTTTATTAAAATGTTGGAGTTTTCATTAATAAACAATTTCTCAAAAGCTATATAATCTTTCTAAATGTGTTCATGAAATATGGATAATCGTTAACTTTAGTCAGAAAATCATTCCCTGCGAAATTTGGTTAAAACTGTGATTCTGGAAGTAAATAGCGAACTGTTAACTTTAAAACGGTTAACCAATAATTTTCAGAGAGGAATAAATCCTTAAGCTTGAATCGGTTAGCAAAAATGGATGAGGGAAATGAGTTTTGCAGGTTACTAGAATTAAATGACTAACCGTTAACGTCAAACGGCTAACCAATAATTTCCAGAATATTATTCCATGCTAACCTTCAACCGTTTAGAAAGAATAGATAGCAGAATTTTTTTTTTGCAGGTCTTTGGAAATTAACGGCAAACCGATAGTGACAAACGGTCAACAATTTATTTGAAATTCAGCTCAACGGTCACTTGGACCAGTAAAAATGGTTAACCGATAACGATTAACGGCGATCCGATTTCGGGCAGAAAGTCACAAACGGCTATTTTTCAGCTCCAGCTATAAATAAGCTCAATCAAATTCAAACATGGGTTTATCACAATATTATCGTTGAGCTTATAATCGAGAATATAACATTTATTGAGCTTCAAATTCATTCTTGCTCATTTATTAACACCTTAAGCATTGATTTGTAATCTTTGTTTTGAGTAATTGTAAGTGTTGGAATACACTTGGGTTAAGAGATTGGGGATAATCTCTGGATGTAAAGGTTGATTGACACCTAAGAAGTCAATTGTAAGTGTTTTTGAAGTCTTAAAGGCTTGACTAGTTGAATCCTCAAGCTCGGTGTGCTTCGAGGCATGGACATAGGCAAGGTTGGCCAAACGACGTAAAAATCTTTGTGTTTGAATCTCTCTTTGCTTAACGTTTTATATTTTGGTTGATTTACTTATTATTGCTTTAAATTCGTTTAAGATTTGCATTATGTTTTGTTCAAGAATTGCACAATTTTTAGAAACCCAATTCACCCCTCTTGGGTTGCTTAGATATTATTTCAAGAGCATCATCAACATCACTCTCTAAATTTGGCATCTCAGCTAAAACAAAAATACCGTTTTTTCTTTCTTTTTCTTCAAATGATTAGTCTCAAAAGTCTAAAGTTTGCTAATCACTTGATTTCTAGTCTTGGTGCTAATATCATAGTATTTTTCTATAATTGCAACTTTAATGAGAAATCTATTAGCAAAGATCTCAAAATTTTCTGGCCAATTCTTCCTCAGAAATTCTTTCACCAAGAGAATATAAAGTATCATTAATCTTACAAAGTTTAGCATTTCAATCAGCAATTTTTTCATGTTCATACATATTAAGATTCTCAAATTCAGTTGCAAGTTTTTGAAGTTTAAAATGTTCTACTGAATTATTTCCTTCATAAGTATCACAAAGAATGTCCCAAACTTCCTTTTAGTACATGTAGAGATTAAATAATGCTGATTGATGTCAACTCCATTGACAATAGCATTGAACACCTTGGAATTAAAGCCAGATTCTAGAATTTCAGCATTGAAATATTCATTAACATGCTTAAATATTAAGTTCCATCTCGACCAGACATAGTGGGTAAAGTATAGCCTTTTCTAACACATTCCATTACTCTTATGTCAAATGGATTCAATAAAAGTAGTTATCCTTTGCTTCCAATGCTAATAATTAGTGCCATCAAGTAATGGTGGACCAATAGTAAATCCTCCTTCTCTATGCAATTCCACACCTACAAAAAAATATCAAGATCCTAAAATCTTACTAAACAAGCTATTAGTGACACTGCTCTAATACCACTCGTAAAGAATTTAGATCTATTTTAACAAGAGTAGGCAAATTAAAGCACTAGATAAATTAATTTTATAGTTAATAAATCCTAAGATTTATTGTTCATGTAAACTATTCAAGTAATATTGTTACAATTCACTATGCAATGACATTGTTTATAGTTATTGTTCATACATATTGTATACAAGTTACTATTCATAATTACTATTCATTATAACTATTTACCTATTGTTCATGTTATTTTTCATCATCACAAATCTATCAAATATGTCAAAAATAGTAAATTACAAGAAGTAAAGCATATAGAAGAATTTTACATAGTTCAGATCACTATCCTATATCCATAGGGTCATGCACAAACAATAAGCAATTTAGTAAATAATGAAAAGATTGCAACCTATTGAACCCTTATTCTAAATCAGTCGACCTCGCTTAGTAAGCACTTGTCATCTTCAATTGTGTTTGCTCATTTCCTTGAGATCCATTTAACACAACAAATGATTGATTCATCCTGAAGAGACCAAAGTAAATATAAAGAATATCTAATGGAAGACTTCATATAATGAAGATTTGATGAAGCAAACTAAAATGCCATAGAAATATGAAACATCATATGCGGCCAAATATGTTTCATTCTTTTCTCTGCATTGGCTACTTCTCTGGTATGAAATACGATATATCTTCATCACCTCTTAAATATATGAAATAATTCCCTTTATATATGAGTAGTATTTCACCCAAACCCTAGTAAAGAAGTAGTAGGATATACTTCCTTAAGAGTCCAATAATTTATAAGTACTTGATATACTTACCATTATAGTACTTGTATTTATTTGGAACTTTTTGATATGAAATCCTACTTACACACTAATTTCCTTCTTTATGCCTTTAAAAATATTCGTCAATATTCCACATAATCTAATATAATTGATTCCCAAGGCTAGATAAATCTTTCATAATAGGAAACAAATCCTTAATAAGAAGAATAAATAAATTACAATATTATTGACACAATGATGTTAATAACAAAACCCCTAACAGGATGTTTATGTAGAAAATAAATATAGAGAATGACATTAGCCCTTGTTAGCTTTTGGTAGCTCCAGAGGCAGATCCATTGGTGGGCTATACCGGGCTGCAGCCCGGTATAGAAAAGGAAAAAAAAATCAAATATGCTAGTTAAATTTACAATCATGCCACTAATAATTAATTACAAGAGTGCCATTGAAACCAAAAAAAAGCAAAGAAAAGAAACTTTACCTAATTCACTTTTTCTTTGCTCTCAACCGACAACAATTATCAAAGCCAAGAATTAAAAAAATCAATTGTCCCCTCCACGATTCTTCATCTTCTTCGTCTTCCAATTTCTTGGGCTTTGCATATTTTTCTACTAGTATGCTTTCACAACTTATATAAAAATCTTATTTTTTTGTGATGGATTTTACTAGTTTGCTCTATATTTTATTTTGATTCATTATTTTGAATTTCTAATTGGCTAATTAGTTTTTGTAATTGGTTTTGCTGATTTGCTCTGTAACTTGTTTTAATTCATTAGTTTGTAAAGTTTCAATTTTGATTGCTATCCATATATGTCCTGGTAAAACTCAAGCAAATTGAATTTAATCGTTGTACAACTTTTAAAATGGAATTATTAATTGTTTAATAATTAAATTGATTGATCGGCTTAATAATTAAAGATGAACAAAATTAAATTGTTTAATTTATTTAAGCATGCTAATTAAGCTTGTAATTATTAATTAATTTATTAATTCTTATGTATTTTCATGTTATAGTTTCAAACTAATTGATTTATTTTACATATTATTTTAATTTATTAGTGTGAATGTTTGATTGGCTTTTTTTTAATTAGTTTTGTGATTTATTAGTTTGAGTTGATTTATTATTGTTATTTTTCACTAATAATTTTTTTTATAATGGAAAAGATGAACAAAATTAAATTGTTTAATTTATTTAAGCATGCTAATTAAGCTTGTAATTATTAATTAATTTATTAATTCTTATTTAGTTTCATGTTATAGTTTCAAACTAATTGATTTATTTTACAAACTATTTTAATTTATTATTTTGAATGTTTGATTGGCTTTTTTTTTAATTAGTTATGTGATTTATTAGTTTGAGTTGATTTATTCTTGGTATTTTTTCACTAATAATTTTTTTTATAATGGAAAAGATTAACAAAATTAAATTGTTTAATTTATTTAAGCATGCTAATTAAGCTTGTAATTATTAATTAATTTATTAATTCTTATGTAGTTTCATGTTATAGTTTCAAACTAATTGATTTATTTTACAAACTATTTTAATTTATTATTTTGAATGTTTGATTAGCTTTTTTTAATTAGTTTTGTGGTTTATTAGTTTGAGTTGATTTATTATTGTTATTTTTTCACTAATAATTTTTTTTATAATGGAAAAGTTGAACAAAAGTGAATTGTTTAATTTATTTAAGCATGCTAATTAAGCTTGTAAATTGTAATTATTAATTAATTTATTAATTCTTATGTAGTTTCATGTTATGGTAATTTATAGGTAATAGGTTATAATGTCCGGTAAATCCAAGTTAAGGAAAACTCTCCTTTCATTCTTTGCCAAAGTAAATGGTGGTCAATTATCAAATGAAACAACTTCTCCATGCAGTATTGATACCTCGAGTTCTCTTAAATCTCAAAGAGCTGAATTTGAGAAAGTTGATACTCCAAATAGTATTGACACCCCTTATTTAGAACGTGGTCCCGGATTACGCATCTCAATCAAAACTTATCCTATTGATAAACAAGAAGATGTACGGATGGTGTACATAAATATGGGACCATTCCGACCCGATTTACAAAAATACCCACCGACTAAACATGGTATGCAAAATCGTCGATTTCAATTTTCTTGGTTCTCAAAATTTCCTTGGCTTGAGTATTCCTTATCAAAATATAAAGCATTTTGTTTTCCATGCTTTCATTGTTGATGGTTGTCAAAATTGGAAGTATGTTTCTTGTGACAAAAAAATGTCCTTTTGCACTGCATGAAGGGAGTCATGGTTCTTTTCACAATGCCGCCACGGAAAAATGGAGCAATTTAAAGGATCCATTTAAACATATTGATAAAAGAATGAATGCACAATCTTCACAACAAGCTTGTGCTTTTAGAGGTCATGATGAGTCAGTTAATTCTCTTAATCGTGGAAATTTTATTGAATTAATCAAGTTGTTAGCAACAATGAATGAGGAGATTAATAAAGTTGTGTTAGAAAATGCTCCTAAAAATGCCCAATACATAGCACCAAATATTCAAAAGGAGTTATTGAGTATTCTTGGTAATAAAGTGCGATACAAGATTCGGGAGGAAATTGGAGATGCTAAATTTTGTATTCTTGTTGATGAAGCACTTGATGAATCTCACAAAAAACAAATGGCTATTATTGTGAGATTTGTTGATTGTGATGGGTTTATTAGAGAGTGTTTCTTTGAAGTTGTGAATGTTGATGACACAAAGGCCTCAACTCTTAAAAATGAGATATGTAATGTGCTTGCTCAGTACAATCTTTTAGTTGAAAATTTAAAAGGTCAAGGGTATGAAGGTGCTAGTAATATGGCTGGAGAGTGGAATGGATTACAATCTTTATTTCTTAGTGATTGTCCATATGCCTGTTATGTACATTGCTTTGCTCATCGGCTACAACTTGTACTAGTTGTAGTATCTAAAGAAGTGCATGAGGTGTGGTTATTTTTTTCTAAGTTGAGTTCCATTGTCAACTTTGTTAATGCCTCTTCCAAATGTTATTCTGAGTTGAAATCTGCTAAAGAGAAATAAATTATAGAATTGATAGCTTCAGAAGAGCTTGAGACTGGTACAGGTGCTAATCAAGTTCGAACTTTACAAAGGGCGGGAGATACTCGTTGGAGCTCACATTTTACTTCAGTTAGTAGGCTTGTTGAGATGTTTGGTGCAACTCTTGAAGTTCTAAGAAAGATTATTAATGATGGGCTTAGTCGAGATATGCGTGAAGAACCTAGAGGTGCGTATAGAGAAATGAAATCCTTCGAGTTTGTGTTCATTTTACTTTTGTTGCATAGAGTTCTGGGGATCTCTGATATTCTTTGCCGAGCATTACAAGCAAAATCTTTAGACATCTTGAATGCTTTGAATTATATCACAAGTACTAAAAGGCTTTTGCAAGAATTTCGAGATAATGGTTGGGATGATTTTATTAGAAGTGTGGAATCATTTTATGGAAACCATGACATTAGTGTGGCTGATATGAGTGTTCGTTATATGGAAGGTACAAGACGCTCGTGTCAGCAAAAAGATTATATTACAGTTGAGCATCATTATCACTTTGATATATTTAATGCTGTAATAGATTTTCAATTGACAGAGATAAATAGCAGGTTCGCATAGCAAACTATGGAACTCCTTACTCTAAGCTCGGCTTTGGATCCAATCAATGGGTTTAAATTATTTGATATAGTTCGTATTTGTTGTTGATAACTCTATGAAATGAGAGTTATTACAGCAATTCTAGACTTAAATCAATATCACTTAGAGAGTAAATGAGGTGTTTTTATTATATTTTGGTTATATTTTGCATAAACATTCATTTTAGTTGAGTATTAATAAGTTTTGCTTGAATTAAAGTAATTTGTACTCAAAACATGTACATAATTCTAGGTTTTCAGAAGTTTATAATTCATGAAGGGATGCTGAGATATTAGACTAGCAAGAGGAGGAAAGAATATGGCCACAAAAGAAGTGAAGCACAACCGGGAACCGTGTAGTGTTATAGCCGTTGTTAGAGCAACCATTGCTGTAGCAATCCTGGAGCACTGAGGGAGAAAACTTAGCGTGGGTCAACTACAGAATTGCGATCAGCAGTTTCCTAATTTAACTCATGCACGCCCAAGGCTTTTGTTTACCCTAATTTTTAGTTATAAAAGGAGACGCGCACCACATAAAACCGCGGCAAGGAATTAACATTGGAAAAATCGAGAGGAAGAGAAGAAAACAATCCGAATTCAAGAGAACCAATTCTGCATCAATGACGAATCCAGCAGAGTTATTTAGATTCAATCTTCATCGTTCTCTACTTGTTCTTTTCCTTACTCGTTGATTGAACCGATGTATTTCATGATTAATATTTTTATGTTTTTTTTTTCTCTTTCAGAATATGAACTAAATTTGCTTGTAGTTAGATGACAAACAATCTAATGGGTTCTTAACTGTTTTTATAAGTTGTTATGTCATTACTGTAGCATTTTACTCTAGTAGTTATAATTATAACTATTATTTCGGTTGACCACCCATTTAATAGTTCAAGTTAAGATAGAGCCGCAAAAGGGCATGTCTTAGCGAATATTATTGGAGTAATAATTGATCTTAATTTAAGTTTCCTGGATTAAGTTTATCTTGAATCCCATAAGGGCTTTACTTGAAGTTAAGATATGTGACAAACTGGACATAGGTACTCACCTTGTAGGGTGGAGAGAATAAAGATTCATAAGGTCATGTCGTAGGTCGAATAACAACTGGTCATTGCTAATATACTTAAGGGTGTGAGAATTCCAACACGCGACAGCTGAGGATGCAAAATAATTCTACCCAGTGCTCTAGCAATTGCTGTAACAACTTGTGTTAACTTGAGAAAAAGCAGTCAGCCCATAAAAAGAGTTTGATTATTCAATTACCTTGTTCTCAATTGATTCTTCGACACATTTTATTTCATTACTGCATTGTTTCATTTTATTCTGTCACAATTATCAATTTCAATAAAACCAACTTTACATTTGTTAGTTTCGGGATTAAGGTAGATTGCACTATTGTGATTGCTGTAATATTTCTAGTAACATCAATCCATGTGGAGATGATCTTGAATAGTCATCACTTTATTACTTGTTATGTACACTTGCACATTGGCATCGATAGCATTTGATTATAATAAATACCAACAGTTGTCTTGCTGAGAATTTTATCCTCATAATTTCACTGCGAATGAGATTTTTGCTTTGAGAAGACAAATGGAGCATTACAAGTTTGATGTGCTTTCTCATCCACTTTTTCAAAAAATTTCATCACTTTCTGAGTTATGTCGACGATTAATTGAAACAAAGAAGTCACGACACTATTTTTTTATTGATAGATTAATTCGTCTGGTGTTGACTCTTCCAGTGTCTACAGCCACAACCGAGCGTGCATTTTCAGCCATGAGCCTTATCAAGACATCACTTCGCAATAAGATGGAAAATGAGTTTCTTTCAAATTGTATGGTTGTCTATGTTGAAAGAGAAATTGCAGATACTATTGTTCCAGAATCCATAATTGATGAATTTTATTATTTGAAGCCGCGAAAAGTACAATTTTAGTTATATTTTTTTATTACATTTTTATTTTTTATTTTTATATAATTATTATTTTTAAAGTAATTATTATTTAGTGTAATATTTTTAATGCTCTTATCTTATTATGTGTATTTTATTTTTTTCTTATAAAATTTTATGTTCACTTTACAATATAACCTTCCTTTTAAATTTAGTCTGGGGTACTTTCAAATCCTGGATCCGCCCCTGGCTAGCTCAGCTTGAAGAGCTAAGGGATTATTGTTGTTACATGAAATGTGAGAAGTTACAATAATAATAATAATAGCTAGAATCATGAATCTTATAATAGAACTATTAGTCTTGTAGCAAGACCATGAATAAGTGAAAAGTGGTGCTGGAGTTGTGAACCAGCTAAACCTGTAGCAAAGCCCATAAAACCCAAAAGCCCCACTAAACTTGTAGTATAGCCCATTAGTCCAACAACAGAACCATATAAGTCAGTAGACAAGATGCAAGATTGTGGACTATATAGAAGATGAGTAGAAAAGTCCAAATCCAATCACCACAAATCCATGAGACCATGGTTTGGAAGTTAAAGCTCAGCCCCAGCTTAGATGTAGAAAAATCTAAAAGCTCGATCCAAAGAGATAGGGACAGAAATAAATTGTGGTATCTTCCATAGAGATAAAGTTATAGAGAATCTAAATCTTAAGTGATGTAGATGATGAAGAGTTTGAATTCAAATTCTATTATATCAATAGTAAGGCTATAAATAGAACGTCTCTTTTAATACAAAAGGGACAAGACATTGTGGGGGAAAAAAAGTTATGTTCTTTTTTAATGGTGAAGCCATTTAATAACTAAGTGTTGAACTATGTTAAATTTTGTTTTGCATTTATTGTATGCCCCCACTTATTTTATTTTTTATTGAACTAATATTGGCATATCATCATTTGGATTACATAAATTTTTTAAATGTAAAATTAATATAAAATAAAATAATTAAATAATTAACAAAATATTTGAAATTTAATATATATTCAAACTACAATATTATTTAACTATATCCACTATAGTTTTGAAGTATTTTCAAACTGCATCAACCCGAAATTTTGTAAAATATAAAAATATAAGTAATCACTAGCAATTCAAAGCCCATCAAATTCCAATGTAAAATAATTGAGGAATCGTAACAGCAAGGGAGCTATAGCAATTACTCCTCCGATCACCACCACGCTTTTATTCTTTCCTTCAAATTATTGATGCCTCTCCATTCTTTCACCATAGCCTCAACAAAAATGCAATTATGCAATGATACGAACTAATTGGGCAAACATGCAACCATATTATCATTACTATAATTATTGTCAATCATGTATCTAAGTACCTGTGTAAAAAAAAAAAAGGTTTCTTTAGGTGGGCTTATATACATATTTTCGAGTCACACATTTATCTTCAAAATAGCTATTATTAATTTTTAGACAATTTAAGCTATTTATATTTTGATAGTTATAGAATAAAACAACATATTTAATCATTTCGCTTAGTACAAAGACAAGATTTTGCATTGTTTCATATTTTAGGAACATAGATGCTAAGTATGAAAGAGAATAAGAATCTTATGCCATGTTTGGTTGACAGCAAAACACACGGGAGAGGAGAGCATTTGGATTTCTTCCATGATTTCCACTGTTCGGTTGGCAACATTAGATGGGAATTGAAGATAATTTTGGAAGATGGATTGAGAAGCCAAAAGAAGTAGAGCATGAGTTTTGCAACTATTTCACCAATCTTTTTACATCAACCCAGCCGAGCCAAGATCAAATTGCAGCAGCCTTGGAAGGAATAACTCCGAGAGTTTCAGCCAGCATGAATGAGAGTTTGGGGGAACCGTTTACAGCCGAGGAAGTTTTGGAAGCTTTGAGTCAAATGTGCCCAACGAAGGCTCTGGGGCCGGATGGTTTGCCAGCAGTATTTTACCAAAAGCATTGGCATACGGTTAAGGAGGGAGTGCTCACCACTTGTCTGCATATCCTCAATTCACAAGGTACCATAGGCCCTCTAAATCACACTTACATTGCTTTGATACCAAAAATTGGAAAGCCTAGGAAAGTGATAGATTTTAGGCCTATTAGTTTGTGCAATGTTATCTATAGAATTGTAGCTAAAACAGTTGCTAATAGATTTAAGCAAATTTTGCACAAAATCATCTCTCCGTCGCAAAGTGCCTTCATCCCCAATAGGTTGATCACTGACAACATCATAGTTGGCTACAAATGTTTGCACAAGATAAGGCATTGTAAAGGCAAGTGAAATGGATTAATTGCATTAAAGCTTGATGTTAGTAAAGCTTATGACAGATTGGAATGGAATTTTTTAGAGCAAACTTTGAAAAAACTAGGCTTCTCGCACCAATGGATTAGCTTGATCATGAGGTGCATTAGTTCGGTTTCATTTTCTGTGTTAATAAATGGCTCAGTGAAAGGCTTAATTAAACCCCAAAGGGGGGGCTTAAGACAAGGTTGCCCCCTCTCTCCGTATTTGTTTATTACATGTGCAGAGGCCTTTTCTTCCTTACTACAGTAGGCTAAGCAACAACGACTTATTCATGGGCTATCATTTGGAAATGATTTGAAGATTTCGCACCTTTTATTTGCTGATGACAGCCTTGTCTTCAGCAAAGCTTCAGCAATGTCCAGACTTGCTGGTGGCAAGGGTCCTGCAAGCCAAGTATTTCCAGTCAAAAAATTTCTTGGATGCAAAACTCGGCTCAAACCCTTCATCTATTTGGAGAAGCATTCTGTGGGGAAGGAAAATAATTTGCTCGGGCTCTAGGTGGAGAGTTGGCAATGGTCAGAAAATTCATATTCATAAGGCTAATTGGATCCCACAGCCTTTAACATTCCAGCCAGTGGTTAAGCCAACTTTGCCTTCTGATGCTATGGTCTCTGAATTAATCAATGAGGCAAACTGCTGGAATGAGAAGAGGATTTATGAGCATTTCGACGGCAAACTGCTGGAATGAGAAGAGGATTTATGAGCATTTCGACAAAATGGATGCTGATTTAATTACTAAGATTCCTCTGCCTCGAAGACCAAGGGAGGATGCGCTGATTTGGCATTATGAAAAAAATGGCCAGTTCTCGGTTAAAAGTGGGTACCAGACAGCTCTCCAAATAAAGTTTCCAGCCACGCCTTCAAGCTCAGTGGTTTCCAAAAATGAGTAGAATATTATTTGGTCTCTTACTTTACCTCAAAAGATCAGAATTTTTGCCTGGAGAGCAGCCAAAAACCAACTCCCCTCAGTTGAGAATCTGTGGAAGAAAAAGATAATCTAGGAACCCACTTGCCAAGTGTGTAAAATGGGAATGGAAAATGTTTTTCATGCTCTAGTGGCCTGCAAATCGGCTGAGAAGGTATGGAAGCTAATCCATTTTGAAGATGATATTCATGCAGCTCACAGTCAAGATTTTTTAAGTTTGCTGCATGCTATGAAAAGAATGAGAAACAGAGCTAACCTGGAGCTGTTGGTAACAATTTGTTGGGTAAAATGGAATGCTAAGAATCAGTTGCTTTTCAAAGGAAAAAAGGAGAACCCCCAGATTATGGTAGCTAAACCTGAAGCTATGATTGCAGCTTATAAGAGGGTACATTCTTCAGCTGAGGCTTGTAGTGAAACAAAGCAGAGGGTACCTCCTCAGACATGGAATCCCCCTCAAGATGGCTTTGTAAAAGTAAACATTGATGCAGCTATCAACTTCGAAAAGAACATTGTAGGGCTGGGGGCAGTGATCAGATATGGTTCGGGGCATGTTACAACAGCTGCTATCAAGGTTTCTAAGTTTCATGGAGATGTTTCTTATGCGGAAGCAGAAGCTATGGAATGGGGTATGTTGGTGGCGAGAGAAGCAAAAGTGAAAGCTGTAATCGTGGAATCAGATTCTCAAGGTGTGGTCAGTTTAGTTAACAACAAGCAGGGCAGCAAATCCGAGATCTATTGGGTTGTTTCAGAAATTCAGAAGTTAGTGGAAAACTTCGAACGTGTTAGTATTAAGTATACGCCTAGATCTTGTAATGTTATTGCCCACTCTTTAGCTAAGTTAGCTTTAGAAAAGTGCGAGACTGTTGTGTGGAAGGGTTCATATCCTTCACAAGTGATGTATCTCCACTTATCGTTGATTTAATTGAAATCTCTTTTCAAAAAAAAAAAAAATTC
The DNA here is from genome assembly GCF_000493195.1 of Citrus x clementina. Taxonomy (NCBI): domain Eukaryota; kingdom Viridiplantae; phylum Streptophyta; class Magnoliopsida; order Sapindales; family Rutaceae; genus Citrus; species Citrus x clementina. Next base: position 5,733,438 of record NW_006262274.1, read on the forward strand.
TGATGGAAATCTAGTTTCCATAAGTTGAGGAATTTGGTCTCCTCTCGCAACAGTGAGGAAATCTAAATTCCACACAAATGAAAGGCTTAAATTCTCAATTTTACTCTTAATTATATTTTTATTCCCAATTCTACCCTTTGACAAATAACCCTCATTTGCAAATTATTCTGCGATTTCACAGCTCTCATAACTCAAAATCAAATCAAAGCCTCTCAAAAACAAAAGTTAAAATCTCAATTTCCGATAGCGAGTTTCATTTGTTAGCCAGTGAGCTACGACAATGGGTCCGTTCGCCGAAGCTATCTTAGTAAGTATCAACGCCTTAGCTTCACGGTTTCTCACCGTAGGTACGATTTTTCATCTCTTTTCATCTGTTTTAGTGTTGTCACTTTTATCGTTTTGATGGTATTGTTGATTTGTTATTGTTAGTTGTTGTAATTATTCTTGTGTGGCTATTGTGGTTATTTAATGAGTTTAGCTTATGAGATGATGGAGAATGAGTTTGAAGAGGGCTATTTGAGATTTTGTTGCTTTAATTTGAATTAATTTTGAATTTTCAGATGTGTCATTTTGTTTGAATAAGTTATTATGAGGATTTGATTGAGATTTTGTTTCATTCTATTGTGAATGGATGGGTTTATAGATATATGCCTACCAAGTGTTTAATGACCTGTCTAAGAGAAAAATGTTAATTTTGCCCTGAAATTATGATTGCATCTAGAAGCATATTTCCAATCCGTAATTGACTTTACTGATGTCTATGTTTTGTGTTTGGGGATGCCAAATTTTTTTGCTGTAATCATAAGAAATAAATTTGAATTAATATACAGTGGCATTTTTAAGTGTTAGTAGAAATTTTGAAGGAATACATATAAAGGGGTTTGGTAGTTTTTCCTTTTGATTTATCTCGTAATATATGTACAATTCTAGCTTTCATTAAGGCTTGCAAGACATGTAAATATGTAATGATGATCACTTTGATTTCAGCGAAATCTAATTGGTCTCTTTCTTTTTGTTTGCTTTTTCAAGGATTGTTCTCACTATTTTCACAACATTCATTAACATGTCAATCCAAGTGCCGTGCAATTTCTCTTTAGCTTTCTTTAATCTTTATGTATTAAGCCCTCGTTCGTCCCCTCAGGCTGACTTTAATTTCTTTGTCCCTTCTCTTTAGTATAATTTTTTAGATTAATTAAAATAATATGAACCTAAAAAAAAAAACCTGAGCTGACCCTATTGAAACTTTTATTTAGACTCGCAACTTTGCAACATCCTATTTTATTCTTGTCCCTTGACTTTGGAATTAGATACCAATTTAATTTAAGAACAATTTTCTACTTTTCCTTTTTTATTTATTGTTTTATTTTTCCCCTAAAATCTTCACTCTTACATTTATATCACGCCACATTAATGTATATGAATGGGTTTTGTAAATAATATATATCTGCAGTATTTTTTTCCCTCGTAAATGAATAAAACTCGTAGATCAACTTAAATTGATACAATTTGAATTTAACTTCAATTTCATTTTGTTGTTGCAGTAATGGATGACTTAAGTTTAACTGAGACAAATAATTTTAAAAAGAAGAAATTGGCTACATTTATGGACTGGTTTCAAACTATGCAAGTAGTTGTTTGCTTAGTGAAGTTTATAAAATATGTTTGGAGAAATAATTTGTGACACGACTTAAAAGTAATTTCTAACTCTCAAGTATAAGAGTATCTTGTTATATTATAACTCGGTGAGTCTGAGGTCGATCTACAAAGAAATGATTTAATTTGTTTATTTAAGTTTATAAAAAAATTAAAATTAAAATTAAAAACATGCAATTTAATTTAGGAAAAAACTATGAAATTGAATTAGTTATGGTTATGGATCCACTCCTAGTAATAAATATAATTTAACAAATTATTTTTATTTTATTCCCAAAGGATTAATTGTATAAATTAAAATTATTTTCCCATTTATTTTATTATGGATTAAGAACTTAATGTGCCAAAACTTAATTTGTCTACAATAAATCAAAATACCATTTTACCATACTTTATACTAAGATATTAAGAATTCATTGTGCCAAACTCCCCTGTTTGTTTACAATAAATCAAAATTTCAAAATATAAAATATGGATAAAATTAAATATAAAACAATTCGATTTACAAAATGAAAAATAGAATTTGATTAAACCATATTTTTACTATTAAACCATATTTTTACTAAGAGTTTCACTGTAACACCCCAAATCTAATACGTGCGGAGCACGTGAAGAAGGAGGTTACTCACAAATCATAATCTTTACTCATAAGTTTCAAACTGAAATTCCTCCAATTCTTATTCAAATAAATCCATAAATCCAAACGTCAAATACTAAATAATCTCTCTCGAGGACATATAAAAATAATAACAAAAGTCTCAAACTCCAAATTACACGTTCATAATAAAAGTAACTAAATAGAAACACAAGTCTATTCCTCCTCTTATTCAATAGCAAACGGAAACTGGAAATCATTAACTCCAAAGCTAAGTGCACCTCTCAAAAGAAACTTAATCTGCAAAAAAAGTAATGACGAGGGGTGAGCCGTCAACTCGGTAAGTAAAACCATTCCTAACACACTAGGCCTATCGATACCAAAAATATTGCAAGCCTTCTTTTGTTTAAAGCATATATCATAATCCATAATTTTCATAAAACGATATATCACAATAACATAAGATAAATTCTTAATAATTCAGAATATTCAAAAGCATATTTACTTACGAATCAAATCATGTAATACGTATACAGAAAACAAACAGGTTAGCTCATGTCACATAGTGTCACCTATAGTCCCGGTGACCCGGCCAGAAACAGAATCAGAATATCGCGTGCACATTCAGAACAGAAACCCAGTACTGGTCCAGACAGATATATCGTATATTACGATCAGAATCAGAATCAGAATAACTATGGACAATGAGCCAAAACATTAGGAATCTCATACAATTATCAGTAATTGAAATCATATATGGGTACAAAACATTCGTATCAGATTTATAAAAGTTCATAACAATAATTTAGGCTTGTATAACATTTTAAAGATAAAATCATAAAAGGTTGTCATGTCATAAAATCATTTACATATTAAAAAGCATTTATAAAATACTTTGTTAAAAAGAATGGTTTGAAAACATTTACATAAAGCTAATTTTGTTATCAAAATTAGTAATCCTTTAAGTAGTATCAAAACATTTATACTTATAATAATAATATCAAAATACTTCTACATATCCAGTACATTAGGAATGAAGTTACTTACCTCGACAAATGAACTTGGATTAACACACCTCTAAGCTTCTAAGAGCCTCAAACACCTTCAAAACCTTAAACAAATACAAGATATGACAATCAATAACTTATTCTAAGAATTTGATTTTCTAATTCATACCCGTACAGGTCTGATTCTCAGAATTTTAACTCTTAATCCAAGTCTCAGAATGATATAAAATCCTATGGAACCATTCTGGACATCCATGAGTACCCCATGTAAAATTTACAAGAGAATCCGATATCAAAAACATTTTAAAAACTATTTACTTCTCAGCAAATTCGAAACTGTTTTCACATAATCTAAACCAAACAGAACGGGTTCCGTGATTTTTATAAAATAAAATACTAATCAGAAAATTATGAAATTAAAACTGCGAATCCTAGACACATATATTAACATACATAAAAACTTTCAGAATGTTTTGAGTTCATTTGGTGGTACAAATAGTCTTTTGAATCTGATCACAATACTGGAATCGTGGATTTCCAGTGCAGTGGTTTCTATTTCCAAAATACGTATAAAATTGAAAACGAAGTTGAATTTAATGAAATAAAATTTAATCAAGAAGCCCTACATGTCTAGTTTCCAGAAATATAAATTTTATAAGAAAATTCGTTCAGAAAATATAGCTTTAAAAATTCGAGATACTCATGCTGTTCAGAATAAACGTTGTGAACTTACCTGTCGCTTTGAGTCTCTCCTAAACAAAGGTTTGAATCCTAAGATTTGGGTAGGAGCGTAAAGAGCAGCAGAGAAGAAGGATAAACGTTGTGAACTTAGGGTTATGGAAGGGGGAAAAGTATGTATTTATAGGGGATCTTAAGAAACCCTATTCAATAAGGAAAAATAGCCCTTTTCCAAAATGATCTCATAAATAACCTCTATTTAATTAGTACCCCTTTCTAAATAAGGGTTATAGGCCACCCATAATTCTCAATGAAAGCCCAATTTCCATAATTTAATATGTATGCGAATTTGTGGCGTTACATTCACATTCCCCTAACTACTAATATTTAGCTAAACATTTTTTGAAATAAAGAAAATTATTAAAATTGAAAAATGCATAATTAAAAAATGGAATTTGAAAATTGAAATAAAACTAATTTTATTGATTGAAAATATATTACAAAGAGAGATGAGAAGAAGAATTTGGGGGGAAAGAAGAGAAGAGAATGTGTGAAGAGGTGTGTCCCCCCCCCCCCTCTATTTATACTAATATATGGTAAATCAACACCACACAAATAAATAAATCTAATTACATCTTAGCCTTACATTTGTCTCACTAATAAAATATAAATCTAACTTAATCTACTCAAACACATCCAACACATTCCACTAACAATTACCATACCTAACATTATAAAAACTTATAATTTTACAATTATCATATTTATCGTGGTAAAAACTTAAAAATTTACAACAAAAGTCTTGGATCCTCCTCGACAATGACATAATTTCTCGGACTTCCATTTGTTTGGAGCCTCAAATTGCATGAAATTATTATTTTTACCTAATAAACACATAAAAATACAAAAAATCAAATATTTAGAAAAATAATTAGAAATTCACAATATGTTACACAATTGCAAATATAAATTACATTAACAGCACAAAATAACATTTTCACCCCTTCATTACCATACGATTTTTAACACTAATCAATCTGGAAAAATCATTAAGACATGAAATGTATGTGCTCGATTTCTTCACAAATAGAAAAAATTTTCACCGATTAGCTTATGATAGCGACGCAACTTGCATAGCCCAACTTAGAATGGATAAGCGTGCATTTACAAATCTATGCACTATGCTTGAAATGAACGGGGAGCTAAAACCAGCAAAACATTTATTAGTCGATGATCAAGTTGCCATGTTTTTACATATAATAGTGCATCATGTGAAAAGCATAGTGATTAGGTTTAAATTTTTTAGATCGGGAGACACTGTTAGTAAGTATTTTCACAATGTATTGCATTCTGTGATACGACTCCATGGAGAATTATTGAAAAAGCCTAAGCCAGTTTCAGAAAACTCCACTAATGAGAGATGGAAATGGTTTAAGGTATATATCATTGTTATATTCATTTTTCTTATATGCTAAATATGTTGTATGATATAAATAATTATTTTTTTTCTTTGGCATTGATAATAGAATTGTTTACGAGCATTAGATGGAACATATATTAGAGTGAGGGTGCCTGCAGCAAATAACCCTAGGTACCAGAATCGAAAAGGGGAGATTGCCACTAATGTCTTAGGAGTATGTTCCCAAGATATGCAATTCATTTATGTTTTAGTGAGCTGGGAAGGTTCAGCTGCTGATGGTAGAGTCTTTCGTGGGGATCTACGGAAAATAAATGGTTTGAATGTACTAGAACTAAACGAGTTGTTTAATATAAAAACTTTAGTTATCTAAAACTTAATATTTCTTAATTCTAGAAGTTACTACTATCTAGTGGATGTTGGGTATGCTAATAGTCCGGGATTTCTCACTCCTTATCGTGGACAACGATATCACCTCAATGATTGGAGGGAAAACTACCAACCTACTAACCCACAATATTTTTTTAACGTGAAGCATCCATCCGCTAGGAATGTTATTGAAAGATGCTTTGGCATGTTGAAAAACCGACGGGCAATTCTTAGGAGTCCTTCCTTTTAACCTATTAAGACTCAAAATAAGATTATCATGGCATGTTTCTCGTTACACAATTTTGTTAGGAGGGAGATGCCATGTGATCCTTTTGAGGAGTCATTTGATGTTGTAACTGGGGTCAAATCATTTAGAAGCTTAATATCGAGTATCAAAACTTCGAAAGAGTAGAATGTATGGAGGGCAAACTTAGCTCAACAAATGTATAATCAGTGGACAACAAGTAGATTGATGACATGGAAAATGAATGTATTACTCATTTTTATTTTTCTGAAATTTTGTTGTATTTTAGTATCTGTTGAAACTTTTGAAACTAAATTGACAATATTATTTTGAATGTGACATGGAGGATTTATTTTATTACCACTTGTAATTTAATTTGAGTTTGTTTTGTTTCATGTTGGTGCAATTTTTACTGTTTAGTTTTTTGTTTTAATAGCTAAATGGCATTACAACCTCCAAAGTCAAGATTTTGGACCTTAGAAGAAGATATTAAGCTCGTGGAGTCTCTTTTTGACTTTTATCATGATGGAAAATTTTATGCTGACAATAACTTTAAAAGTAGCTACTTAAGAGCTCTTGAGACTACTTTGGAAACAAAACTACCCGGATGTGATATAAAAGCAAAACCACACATTGAATTAGGGGTGGGCAAAATACCCGACCCGATCTGATCCGACCCGACTTGACCCGAAAAATTGTGAGTATAATCTGATCGGGTGTATTTGTGTCAACCCGATCAAATCTTGATCGGATCGGGTTACCCAATCGGGTTAGCTAAAAAAAATAATTAACAAATAAAAAACAAAATAAAATTATAACACAAGCACACAACCACAGACAAACATATGCACACAACCACAAATCATTTCGCTACCTTCACAGATCATAGTTGTTAGCCTATATCCTATAAATATTGATTTTGATGATAACAAACCACATGTGTTGGTTAAACAAAAATTTATGTATTGTGCTTTTATAATAAGAAAATGGTTTTATGGAGTTAAATTGTTTTTCAAGTTATGGACTAAAATGAAAGAATTATTACAATCTTTGATTTTAATAAATATTGATTTGAATTTCGGATTTGAACCTATTTGAAAATATTTAAATATTTTGGGTCATTCTATAATTTCACATATTTTGGGTCATATCATAACTTCAGAAAGTTTTGGGACTGACGAAGCATTATTTTGAAATTTTGAAATTGGACCTATTTTGAAAACTTTCATAACGTTTTGGGTCATAATACAATTTTATAAAGTTTTGGGGTCAAATTGTAATTTTGGAATATAGTTCACTGTAGCAGTTACTGTAGCAAGTGGCTAACTGGATTTGACAAGCGGAAGACCGGATTTTGGATAGTAAGCTTCTGGAACATAAACGGCTATCCGAATTTCAAAAGCAGCTATTCGGATATGAAAAGCGGCATGCCGGATATTCTGAAATTCAAATTTTTGTTGTAACGGTAAAATAAAAGCGGCTAACCGAATTCCATAAACAGTAAGCCGGTTAAGCCGGTTATCACCAAAATGTGCATAACGACTAGTTTTTGAGTTCAAACTATATAAACTCAAATCCAATTTATTTTCAAACTCTCTCTAGCAAGTAAAAACAAAAAGCACATATCATATCTTCAGCTCTCAATTCGTAAATCATTATTCATTGAATCATCTTTGTTCTTCAATTTGTTCATCTACTCTTTAAGTGAGTTTATTCGATTGTAATTTTCATTTCTTCATCTTAATTGTGAGTGTTTGAGTGTGTGAGACACTTGAATGAAGAGATTGAGAGATAATCTCTTTGTTGTAAAGGTTCATTGGCACCTTGAAGTCAGTTGTAAACATTTGAAGCCTTGAAAGGCTTGGATAGTGAAATGCTCAAGCTTGGATCGCTTGGAGGCGTGGACGTAGGCGGGGATTGTCGAACCACATAAAAAATTCGTGTGTTTGTTTCTCTTCTCTCTTACTCATTTGTTATTGTGCTTTTATTGAACTTATTGCTTTCGAATTTATTAAGGCGTTAGATTGGATTGTTGTGTGGTTTTGTTAGGATAATTTTTAAAATACCAATTTATCCCCTTCTTGGATTGCACACTTGTATTTCAATAGCCTCACGGCCCTCACCCTCACATTCGCGACTTCACACACACACACACATCGCAAAAGCTAAAAGCAAAGCAGCTGCCAACAACTAATGCAGAGAAGACACGGACGAAGCGCAGCCCGCGCATGCAGCCACCTAACCTGCTACCAGATCTATTCCTCTGCGACCCACGACCGGATCTTCTACTGTTAGATCTGCTGCTGTAAGATCTGTTGCTGTTGGATCTACTGCTTGCCAGATCTACGGCTTGCTGGATCTGCTGCTGTAGCCTCCACCATCACCAAGTTCTTCTAGAACTGGAAACCCGAATTCTTTTTTTTTATGTTTTGATGGTATAAAATAATATATTATATATTATCTGTTAATTGTTAATTGTTAAGTATATGCATTGTTAAATGTTAACAATAAAATGAGGAAAATTCTTGTATTGAAAATTGTAGAGCTGGATCGATTAGGCATGTGGAAGCTTAAATTATAAGTATGAATTCATTTTCTTTTTTTGTTTTTAATGAATAGATTAGTTAGATTAAACATTAAAATTAAATATTTTATTTTATTTTATTTGTGTAGTAGCTTTGCCCGATCCGAATTAACCCGAATTTAACTTGGTTATTTGACTCGATCTGATCCGAACATATTCGAATCGAATCGGATCGGGTTACAGTTTCGGGTTGAGTTCGGATGAATTTGTTTCTAACCCGATCAACCCGAAATTCGATCAGGTTGATCCGAACCCGAAAATGCTCACTCCTACATTGAATCTCGTATAAAGACTTTAAATATGCAATTTCGAATTATACATGAGATGTTAACTAGACCGAATTGCAGTGGCTTCGATTGGGATCCAGAAAAGAAAATTGTAAGGGTAGAGAAGGTTGTATGGGATGCTTATGTTTTGGTATGTGAGATGTTATTGTTTTATTTGCTATTTTTTATCGTTGTTATAGATCTTTGCTATTTTATTTGTTATTTTTGTTGTTTTTGTTGTTTTGCTTGTTGTTTTACTTATTTTTAGTGCTATTATGTTTGCTGGGTACTGATGTTTTTGTTGTTATACCAACTGGTTACTACTTTTTTTTATGTTTTACTATTTTACTTACTGTTTCACTTATTGCTTGCTACTCTTATATTTTTTGGGTACTGTTGTTTTTACTGTTATACTTGCTGGTTACTACTTTTTTGCTATTTTTACTGTTTTGTTTGTTGTTCACTTGCTATTTACTGCTGTTATATTTGCTAGGCACTACTGTTTTTGCTGTTATACTTGCTAGTTAATATTTTTTTTGTTGTGTTTTGCTATTTTACTTTATGTATCCTTTGTTGTTTGCTACTGTTATATTTGTTGGGTACTACTGTTTCTGTTTCCTTTGCTATTTACTACTGTTATATTTGCTTGGTACTACTATTTTTGCTATTATACTTGTTGGTTACTACTTTTTTTGCTGTGTTTTGCTTTTTCTGCTTTGTTTTACTATTTTACTTATTGTTTTTACTGTTATATTTGTTGGTTACTATTTTTTTACTACTGGTTGCTATTGTTATTACTGTTTTACTCACTGCTTTTTATTTTTACTCATTTGTTGCTACTATTATACTTGCTGGTTATGATGTTTATTATTGTTCTTTTTCACTATTTTATCTGCTGTTATAGAGTCATAAAGGGGCAACAAACTTCAAGAATAAAGCATTCCCATATTATGAGAACTTATGTATGATTTATGGTAAGGACCATGCAATTGGAAAGAATGCAGAAGCTCCTGCAGATGTGGTTGAGGAACTTGAGAGGACAAAAAAAAAATGAAGCTCAAGAAGACAATTTGGATGTTGAGAATATGAGAGATGATATTGATGACAGTGTCTCTTTCTCACTTGCTTCACGGAACCGTCCAAAAACTTCAAACAGCTCGTTAAGAAAAAAGGAGAAGAAATGAAGAGTCGGAAGAGCTTGGAGAACTTAAAGAGCTAACAACTCTTATCGTTGCACAAATGAAAGACACTTCTAATGTGGTGAGTTGAGCTATGGGACAAGAAATCAATGAGAAACAAGTGGGATTAAGTGAAGTGTTGAAGAAGATTAGCAGTCTTACAACAGTAGAATGACTTAAAGCCACCACTCAAATTGCTCGTGATAGTACGGCACTTAATGTTTTTTATACTCTTTGTGATGAGGATAGAGAGACATGGGTTAAAATTTTCCTTGATGGGGAAATTTAACTCATGCTTAGATGTTATGGTTTATTAATGTCTAACTTAACCCATTTGTGCACTTAATATTTGAGCACTTGAAATTTGACCTAGTATTTTTTGTTATGTTTTTGCTTTTTCATAATTTGGAATGTCTTTGAAATTTGAAGGTGTTACAGTCATATTTTGAAATTTGACTAAGTATTTTTTATTATTTCATTTGATCATTTGAAATTTAATATACTTTTAGTAATACTATGGGCTAGTTTTGAAATAATATTAATGTTTCTTATTTAAAAAGAAATATATTTGATAAAAGCATTTGGATAATAATTGGTAAAAGTACTTTTGACAATGATATGCAAAAGCACTTTTAATAAAAGCACTATAAATGCAGCTAGGGCATTGAGAATGAAACATTAACCTTGAGTCTAATTTTAAAATAATTAAACATATTTGTAGTTTATAAATTAATTTAACAATAAATATTAAAAATCTAATACAAGGGTAAATTTGTCCAGATAAAAAATTATAAAATTCCTTTCCTTTGCTAATTCTATCTTAAACCGAACAAAGGAAATCAAAATCCCTACTCTTTTCTTCTCTTTTCCTTTCTCCTCCTCTCTTTTCCTCTCCTCTCCTCTCTCATCTTTTGCTACAACCGAACATGGCCTTAGAACCAAAAATAAATGTTGGATTAGTCGACTTGCCAGTTTTGGGTTGGATGAAACGTCGGTTTAAAGCTTCGAACACATGCATGACATCTAACTAATGTCATATGAGTACAATTTGTGAAGCATGTGCTTTGCACGTGATTCACTTAAAACATTATAAGCTTGAAACAATGATGTTGGATGTCGTTTAACTCACTTATGGACCCCTTCACATGTAAGAGGTTGTTAAGGCAGTTAAAAGAGGTGGGAAATTTCTTGGTTTGTTTTAACAAACCCAGAATGCAAGCTGGCTTCTTAACCAAATTGCTGGATCATTCTAGAGTAATATATATAGTCATTTAGCTTGTACCCTGGTACGTAAAGTTGATTGAAACTTTCTATGTAAGCTTGTAACTTGATTTGCTATAATGAAAGAACCTACAGATTTGTTTCTCAAGAGGATGTAGGCCACCATAGCTAAACCTCTATAACTCTTGTTTGTCCTATTTTCTTTATCTTCTTCTGTGTTGTTTGACTTTAAATGCATTTGTTAAGCATTTTTTATCTGAAATTAAGAGTGTGATGTATGATCTTAGGCTAAAGATTGGTTATCTCTTATCTTTATTCGAAAAATAAAGAATATACTCAGTGAGTGGGCTTGCTAGAAGAACAATTTTCTCTAACCTGGGACACTGTAGACAAAGACTCTCCAAAGAAAATAAATTCTTCTCATTCCCTCATTAGAGTATAATCAAATAAATAGTTTATTTCACAATAAATATGTTTGTGACTCTATAGTAAATCATCCGATCTTTATTCTCAGCAACCATGTTTTCCTTGAGACAACCATAGTGGCAATTATATCATCTCCATTAGCCAAATTAGAGCATTACCAAAACACTCATCTAATTTTACTTTTCAATACTTATTTACATACCTATGTGGCAAATAAAAGAGTGAAAAAATAAATTCTCTCCCAAAAGACTCTTCAAAAATAAATAAGTTTATATTATTTTATCAAATTCTTTTACTAAATTTAAATACCCTCCATTTTTTCAATAATGTAGTTATAATACTTCTTTCTCTTCAACAATGATGATATAAAATATAATATAATATTATTTGAAGAGAGAAAAGTCACTCTTCAATATTGAAGAAAGAGAAGAACAATTTTATTTGAAAAATCTCATTTGAAGGGTTTTTTGGAATCTTTTTGCTGACGTAGCCCTGAAAATAAGAATTGAAATCTCATTTGAGGAGCATTTTAGTAATGCTATGAAGGTAATTTCGAGGAGTGGAGTGCTTACAAAATGTTAATGGAAATTTAATCAAAATTTTAAAAAACAAAACTCCCATTTTATATCTGAAAATCAGTAGTCTTTAATTAATAATTCATATTTAATTCAAGTAATTACTACTTGTAAATTTCATTGTCATTTTCATCCATAAAAAAAAAAAACTTGTCATTTGAATTTGAAAATTGTCCCTCATGCCAGTTAACATAATTTTATGCATTTTGAAATATCATTGTTATACATTTAAAACACTAAAAGTAATGTAAAGATATTTTGTATCATTCTTATTTACCGTTTCTATATGAAACTCGTTATGATGAATATCTTTAAAGTTAGAAAGATTTCTTCTAGACTTGGTTGAATACAAAGCATCATGGATACATAATATGTTCCATTGTTCCATTTGCTAAGATGAATACGACTCTATAGAGCCCTCAGTCTGATCTACAGGACTTGCTATGGTATTCACCTTAACTTCAAATAATATTAAGCTAATGAAGTATTTATTATTACAAACAATAGTGTGTGTAATCGCACTGTCAGCTAAACACATCTCTCCATCATGTAATCCGTTTTGCAAATTCATATCCTTTCACAAAAGAAAAAATTTATTAGACTATATCAATAATACAATTACAAAATAGATATATTAATAAAAACTAGAGACTAATTTAATTAGCTTAGATATCTCCATCACCAATTAAGTCACTTAGCTTCTCATTATGATCTTCAAAGAAGTCTGAGACACCTAGATTTATATTATCATTAACTGAAATAGCATAATTTATCTCAATATTCTACCATTTCTACTTGATACATGTCAATAAACTGCCCAAGTATATGACAAGATCTCTAGAATGGCGTCCATTTCTAATAATTTTTGTTGTAACCACTATTAAGTCTATAATTGTGATTATGTCCATGACCACAGTCAAAACCATGATTGCATCTTTGATTACACAATCACTGTGTGGAATAGTATTCCCTTAAGCAATAGCTTGGCATCAATTCAAGCAATAGCTTCGTATCAGTTCAAGCAATAGCTTTGTATCAGTTCAAGCAATGGCTTCGTGTCAATTGGATAAGCTTGATTGCTTTAATAAAGCCCATGGATTCTAGATGATGAATAACAGATGCACATAGCTTGTAGTTGAATCTCATAATCCAAGGTAAATTATTTTCACCAGAAATATTAAGGGCTTCAGGGTCCAGCTTCATTGGATTCATCGTCTTCAATCAATCTTCAAGGCCTCGGAATATTTAAATTTATGGCTTCATATGTATAGGCTTCAATATGAATTTTGTACACTTTAATCTTAATTTTATAGGTTTCAGTTGCATGCTTCAATCTTTGCCTGTAATGTCAGTAGTATAAAATAAACAAGAAAAATGTAATAACTAACTTAATTTTCTTATGTGGATGATCCAAATTAATGGCAACTAGAGAGCATACTTGCAAGGAAATTTTTATTAAATAAATAAAATAAAATAAAATAAATACTTCTTTATCTCCTACTGATGACGTGTTATAACATTGAAGAGAATTTTACAAGAAGTTATTGATAATTTAACTAAATAATATAAATATGAGAGGGGCTATATGATATAAGACTAGAGAACAAAGTACTTAACCGAGGCTTTTATTTCCGTGAACTGGAAATTAAAAATTGTAATTAATACAAAAGTCTTGCAAACCTTTTTATAGGCAAATCACAACCAATCAAACTTTAACACCTCAGCAACAATATCAATTTAAGTAGTGTGCACTTAAGAGAGCCTATCAGGCCCAAGTAGGTGATACACAGGTCGAGCAGTGTGCCTACGCATGTGGTCTCCATCAATGTTGTGTCTACTTTTTGGAGTGGGAATGTGGAATGTGGAGTATGAATTCCTCTCACTCTAATGTTTATTTACTATTTTTAAGGAGGGAGTGGGATTCCCACTCCGTGGGTCCCACCTAATTTTGGAGTGGGGAGTGGGATTCCCACTCCCATGGGGGGAGGTGGGAGTGGGAATCCACTCCCCCTCTTCCCTTTTTATCCTAATAATTAAAATAAATAAATAATATTTAATAAAATAAATAATATCATATTTATTAAAAATAATAATTATAAACATATTTATTTTATTAAATTTAATAAAATAAAAAAATATTATATTTATTTAAATAATAATATTATTTTATTTTATAAATTAAATTCATTAAAAATAATAATATTAAACATTAATTATAATAAATATTAATTATTTATTTAATTAATAATAATAAATATTTTATTCTAAGAAAATATTAATTTTGTACTATATTATCAATAATAATGTTTCATTTGTGTTGCTATTATTAATAATTTTATTCACATAATTTAAATTTAAATTAATAAAAAATTATGATTTACATAATTAAGAATATTAATAATTATTATTAATTTACAAATATAATAAAATATTTATTTTATTTTTAAATATATTTTTATTAATTTTTTAATTACAAATTATAATTCTTTAAATAAGGGTAAAATTATAATTTAAAACTATTTACTCCCAATCAAAGACAATGTAAACACATAAATTGGATTCGGGTTTCAATTTCATTCTCTCATTCCAATGTAAGTAAACAACGTACTCCCACTCTCACTCCACACTCTCAATCCTAAGATTCTCACTCCTCAAGATTCTCACTCCTATCCAAAATGTAAACGCTACCCAAATGTATTTCCCATTATATCTCCAGCTAGTGAACCAAGCATCAAGCATCACAAGTAGTATTCCTCAATTTACCACTTAACAAACCACTGATGTTTATCCTCCAATTGGTGCAAGCGGTGTGTGCACTTTACTAATCCAAGATGGCGGATAGCCACACTAAAACATCATAACATTTTAAAAGAAAAAAAAAATCTTTTCAAAAAAATTATAAGTGAACTAAGAGTTTCACATGGGCATGTCTAAAAATTAAAAATCACCAAGGGTATTTTTAAAATTTTCAAGATCATCAGGACTGTTTTGATGATATATTATAAGAACAAATTTCTTTCAAAGCCCAATTCAGACATTTCGCTCATCTCATCCCAAAACCGCCCAACAGTTACAAATGTCTTGGTTCAAATTTAGAATGTGCCTTAATCAGATTAGTATCAATAAGGCTCAAAATCTATCGAAAATAAATAAATTACAAAAATCACAGAAAAAACGCCATTGATAGTGTTTGGGAGGGATACTGTTTGGGGCAAATGCGTCGAAGGGACCAGGAATGACGAGCAGATATCTGACGGCGGAGTTCTGCGAACCGGTGTGTTCCGTTAAAGCCTGGCGCGTGGAAGAACAGGAGCAGAAACATCCTGCTCGTCCACGATGTTGTCGTCCGCGAGGCCAATTCCTATAAAAGGCATAAGGCCATTCCGGCTAGAGATCGAGAGGCGAGGAGACCCGGTCGACGGCAGTTGGCAAGACGTGCTCTCCAGCACGAGAATCTAGGCACAACAGCCACGCTTTCCCCAGAACCGCGACGTAACACGCAAGATCTCACAGAGCCATGACAGCCACACTTTCCCCAGAACCGTGGCGTAACACGCAAGATCTCACAGAGCCATGACAGCCACACCTTCCCCAGAACCGTGGCGTAACACGCAAGGTCCCACAGAGCCATGGCAGCCACGCTTTCCCCTGAACCGTGGCGTAACACGCTAGATCCCATGTTTTGCCCATAACGCAGCAGTTGGAGTCCCATACCGTCTCGAAAAGAGCGGAAGACTGAGATTCAGAGGAAGCCTATAAAAAGGTAGCCAACGAAGGTAAAAAGGTTGGCATTCTTGAGAAAAGGGGAGAAAACCACAAGAAACGCCATAAGACCTGTGGCAAGCTTTTCCCGAACCTTCATATCTGACTTGAGCGTCGGAGGGTTTGCGCCGGGAAAACAACCGGCGTACTCTGACTTATCTGTGTACGCAGGGACCTCCGGGGAAGAAGCCTGGCGAGGAGACCTCCTGGTCGTGACGAAGTTGATCGAGCAGAGATCCTGATCGTAGAACGAGGAGAACCGGAATCTCGCATCAACATTTTGGCGCCGTCTGTGGGGATCCAGAGCAAAAAGCTTCTGTCGATAACAAGAAGAGGGGTGGAGTAAGCGAAAGGCAATGGAGATAGGAGGAAGTAGCGCACAAGGGGGTGACATAAGGCTTAACGATTCCGTGACGCTGAGGGAGGTGATCAGCGAAGCACGGGAAAAAGTCATGTTCGACCGGATGGAGCGAATGGAAAAGCAGATGGAAACCTTGACAACCATCCTGCATGAGCTGTGGAACGAGCGAAGGGTAACCCAAGAGGGAAGGGTGAGAGGCGGTGGAGCGACACCAGGTACCGATAGTGCGGAGAGAAGTCAAACCGCTGGGAGATTTGACGGTGAGAGAGGTAACGTACCTCTGCGGGGAGAATTTCATAGAGAAAGAGAGCAGTCCCCGGTAAGACAGACTTGTGACGAGGGCGACGGGGTGGTGAACGCAGAGGAAACAGAACTGAGGCAACACTTACATGATGTAGAGCGAGAGCGGGATCAAGCTGCAGCGCGCGACCCTGGTCGCGCAGGACAGCTGGAGGAGGAAGTGCGAAGGCTAGCGCAAATAATTGATGACATGCAAGGGAGGAACAGAGCCCCTGGTTGGAGGATAATGCTGGACGGGGAATCACCGCTCGCAGTAGAGATCATGAGGGCAGTTATTCCAAGAGATTTCCGCCTCCCCGACCTCAGATACTCGGGAAGAACTGACCCGCTGGTGCACATAGAGCGCTTCAACGACATAACGGGGGTCCAGGGATTATCTCCATCCCAAAGGTGCAGGGTGTTCCCACTATCCCTTGAGGGACGTGCACGAGAATGGTACAGGAAACTTCCTCGGGGCAGCATAAAAACCTTCGAGCAGATGTGCCAGGAATTCGCAGAGCAGTTTAGTGGGGCAATGTCACCGGAAGATGACGTGATGGAGCTGAAGAGCATGAAACAGGGGGAGCAAGAAACCCTTCGGGAATTCATCAAGAGGTTTCATCGGGCTGTCCTCGACTTGGAAGCCTTCAACCACCCTCAGGCGTTAAGGGGACTGAAAGAAGGGGTGAAGATAGGAAGGCTGTGGTACAATTTGAGAAGCCCAGCTATTCAAACGTATGCAGCCGCATACGAACAGGCTAAAAGAGACATCGAGATTGAGGAGGAGAAGGCTGCACGGATCAAGACAGACCAGTTGGAAGGGTTAGGGAGGAAAGAGAAGAAAGCATTACCAACTAATGGACCGAACAGGTGGAGGGACCACCAGATCTCCGGTAGTGGAGCAGGAGGTAGGGTAATTGCTTACCAGCCTCATCAGAGGCCGCCACAGTATCAGCGCAGCAGGGCGCCACCTCCTTGCTCCCCAGCTAGGGAGCCTTGGAGAAGACATGATTCGGCATCCGGCGATCTTCATCAACATTCCCACGGTAGCAGGACGAGCAGACCAGAAGCACTCCCACCGCCCCCAACTCACAGTGGGGCAAACAGAGAAAGAGCAGTGCATCTGGTCGACCAGAACCAGGACTGTGGGCGGTACACTCCCTTGAAGATGCCCCTGGATGAGGTGTACGAGGCCATAAAGGGTCGAGGGCTGCTGCACCTCCCTACACCAATAACAAAGCTACCCAACAGGAGGGATAGAGGACGTTATTGTAAGTTCCATGGCACCCATGGCCATACCACAGCAGAGTGTAGAGATCTCAAGACCCAGGTCGAAGATTTGGTGAGAAATCGGTACCTGGACGAGTTTATGGATGGGACTTTCCCGATGGTGGCCACCACGGATGAAGGGGAGCAGAGTGATGGAATCTTGAGACGCGAGCCGCCCGCAGCGAGGGTGATAGCTGGGGGCCCAACGTTGGCCGGAGATTCGAACAGATCGAGAAAAAATTATGCCAGATGTTGATGCGAGATTCCGGTTCTCCTCGTTCTACGATCAGGATCTCTGCTCGATCAACTTCGTCACGACCAGGAGGTCTCCTCGCCAGGCTTCTTCCCCGGAGGTCCCTGCGTACACAGATAAGTCAGAGTACGCCGGTTGTTTTCCCGGCGCAAACCCTCCGACGCTCAAGTCAGATATGAAGGTTTGGGAAAAGCTTGCCACAGGTCTTATGGCGTTTCTTGTGGTTTTCTCCCCTTTTCTCAAGAATGCCAACCTTTTTACCTTCGTTGGCTACCTTTTTATAGGCTTCCTCTGAATCTCAGTCTTCCGCTCTTTTCGAGGCGGTATGGGACTCCAACTGCTGCGTTATGGGCAAAACATGGGATCTAGCGTGTTACGCCACGGTTCAGGGGAAAGCGTGGCTGCCATGGCTCTGTGGGACCTTGCGTGTTACGCCACGGTTCTGGGGAAGGTGTGGCTGTCATGGCTCTGTGAGATCTTGCGTGTTACGCCACGGTTCTGGGGAAAGTGTGGCTGTCATGGCTCTGTGAGATCTTGCGTGTTACGTCGCGGTTCTGGGGAAAGCGTGGCTGTTGTGCCTAGATTCTCGTGCTGGAGAGCACGTCTTGCCAACTGCCGTCGACCGGGTCTCCTCGCCTCTCGATCTCTAGCCGGAATGGCCTTATGCCTTTTATAGGAATTGGCCTCGCGGACGACAACATCGTGGACGAGCAGGATGTTTCTGCTCCTGTTCTTCCACGCGCCAGGCTTTAACGGAACACACCGATTCGCAGAACTCCGCCGTCAGATATCTGCTCGTCATTCCTGGTCCCTTCGACGCATTTGCCCCAAACAGTATCCCTCCCAAACACCGGTCCCCCAGTTTCTGGTGTTGGGTAGTGTAGTGGACCAGCAGTAGAAACTCGATAGTACTCGCTCACGTGGGTTTGGAAAAGGCTGCCAGGAGTCATGTCGCATTTAATTGCGGACGAGGTGACGTGGCAGAAATCCCCCCCTCCATTTGAATTTCAAACCGACGGTTACGGGATTCTCGGAATATGCGTCATTAAATGCTGGCAGCCCAAGAGTTTGCTTCTCAGTAAGGAAACCCAAAATCTTCAAACACGAACTCGTCATTTTCTCCATTCTTGTCTCTCCGGCGAATGAACCTCGGCGTCAAAGCTGTCATCCCTGTCTCTCTCTGACCGAGTCCCTGCTTCAGGTATTTCTTCTATTTTTTTTTCGGTATTGGTTAGTTGTAGGTAATTTCCTTTCTCTCTGCGTTGCTTGAGGTTGTAGTTGGCGGTGGTGTTTTGGTTAGAACTTAAGATATGTCGAAAGGGTAAGGAGAAGGTCGTTGAGGTTGGTGACGACGAACTAGGTTTTTTGCCTAGTCTGCCCGCTGATTTTGCTTTTGATCCCGGG
>NW_006262274.1:5754947-5830379 GCF_000493195.1 Citrus x clementina
GGAAACGCTTTGGGCCTCCAACAACCGATAGGGACCAAGACAAAGATGCTCCCGCTGCGAAGCGAAAGAACATCGTGCAGCAGGTTCCTCCTTGGCAGGCTCTCCCTCCTGCTTCTGCTAAAGTCGGGAATCCCAGTAGAGCAGCCACTGATCCTGCTTTCTCTTCTCCACCTGTTGTGCCTCGGTCTCGCTTTCCCGACAGCCGACCAGAACACTTGGTCCCCTATCTCAATGAGTTGTCTAAACTCGTGAGCAAGAAGGACCTGAAGGGCTTTGACGGTTGTACCCTGGGCGAGCTGGTGGGAGCCATGCAGTATAGTGCTTTCCATCTCAGCTGCATGGCCACCTACTATAAGGCCAAGGTTGGCCGTTATGACAGGAAGATGAAGGAGGACATTCAATCGGCGACGACCAGAGCTGACGTTGCCGAGAAAAAAGCGGGGGAGCTAAACGTTGAGAACCTCAAGCTGATAGAGCAAGAGTCCCTTGCTCAAGCAAAAGCCATTACCCTCGAGGAGGAGCTGACCAAGGTTAAGGAGGATCTCCAAGGGCAGAGGGCTATGTATGAGGCTCAGCTCGAATCTCTCCGCGATTCCCACCGAGCTCATGTAGAGAACTTGGAGAGGGAGGCTGACAACCAGTACGACCAGGGACTTCGGCATTCCTATCGTTGTATCATGGCCGTCCTCGGGAAGCAACACCCTGATCTGAAGATGGATGACCTTGCAGCTGGTGTTGCTCAACACATGGACGAGGAGGCGGCCAAGGAAGATGCCGAAGGGGTAGAGCCGATCGTGATTGAGGAGGGAGACTCTCCTCCTCGTGCAGTCCCTGCTGATGTTGGCGAGGTGAGCGCCCCTCTGGATGCGACTGGTGATACTCCTCCTGCACCTGAGGAGGTCCAGCCAACCGACGCTGCTGGGCTTACTGATCCACGACCTTCCTGATATGTTTCTTGTATTGTAATGAACAATGTTTGTGAAGATTATCTGCTTTGTTAATTATTAATAAATTAGTAGAAATGTTTTTGATTACTCTCTTGTGTGGTAATTACGAGAGCCTGCTCGTCCTCGTCTGGTCGAACTGGCTATGGCTTGGTATATGGTTTCGCCACCTGCCTTAGAAAATTTTCCGATGTTCGGGATTCTGCTCGCCTTTACGCGGTCGAGCAGATCTCGCCATGCTTGGCTTCTGTCTCGCCATAAGACAGGCTCTGAGACTTGGCGAGCCTTTGCATGCCCTAGGATTTTCTTCAAACGATTTGGATTCTGCTGCCTTCTCGTGGCCGAGCAGATCCTGGCATGCTTGGCTTCTGTCTCGCCATAAGACAGGCTCTGAGACTTGGCGAGCCTTTGCATGCCTCAGGATTTTCTTCAAACGATTTGGATTCTGCTGCCTTCTCGTGGCCGAGCAGATCCTGGCATGCTTGGCTTCTGTCTCGCCATAAGACAGGCTCTGAGACTTGGCGAGCCTTTGCATGCCTCAGGATTTTCTTCAAACGATTTGGATTCTGCTGCCTTCTCGTGGCCGAACAAATCCTGGCATGCTTGGCTTTCTGTCTCGCCATAAAACAGGTTCTGAGACTTGGCGAGCCTTTGCATGGCTCAAGATTTTCTTCAAACGATTTGGATTCTGCTGCCTTCTCGTGGCCGAGCAGATCCTGGCACGCTTGGCTTCTGTCTCGCCATAAGACAGGCTCTGAGACTTGGCGAGCCTTTGCATGCCTCAGGATTTTCTTCAAACGATTTGGATTCTGCTGCCTTCTCGTGGCCGAGCAGATCCTGGCATGCTTGGCTTCTGTCTCGCCATAAGACAGGCTCTGAGACTTGGCGAGCCTTTGCATGCCTCAGGATTTTTTTTCGGTTTCAAGCGAATAAAATTCGTCGACGTTACATTAATGGCAGGATTTGACTTACATGAAATTGTTCGGACATAAAACATAAAAATAAAAGATAGACAGCATGAGCAGAAATTGCTTTAAAATGTGAGCAAGTCTTACTGGAAGTATTTTCGGAGGTGTGCTGCGTTCCATGGGCGTTTCACTTCGTGGCCGTCCGCGCGAACCAGCTTGTAAGCTCCGGGCCCCGCTATCTGCTTGACTCTATACGGCCCTTCCCAATTCGGTCCCAGCACTCCTTGAGTCGAATCTTTGGTGCTCTGATTCACTCTTCTCAGTACCCAGTCTCCGACCCTGAATTGCCGTATGTTCACCTTCTGGTTATAATACCGAGCAACCCTCTGTTGGTAAGTGACTGATCGCTCGGCTGCTTGTTCCCTCCTCTCCATTAGCAGATCAAGATTCAAACATATCTGCTCGTCGTTCTCCTGCTCATTGAAATGATCTGTCCGGTGTGTGGTCGTTCCTACCTCAGCCGGCACGACCGCTTCATGTCCGAAAGCCAAAGCGAACGGTGTCTCCCCCGTTGCGGTTTTGTGGGTTGTTCTGTATGCCCATAGCACACCTGACAGCTCGTCAACCCACGCACCTTTTTTTGCTCCGAGCCTGGTTTTCAGAAGCCTCTTGACTGTCTTGTTGGCTGCTTCTACTTGTCCATTCGATTGAGGGTGAGCAGGCGAGCAATACTTCAGCTCTATCCCGAGGTTCTGGCAGAAATCCCTGAAGCTGTGATTATCGAACTGCCTGCCATTATCCGTTACCAAGGCATATGGGATCCCGTATCGACAGACCAGGTTTCTCCACACGAAGTCTGTTGTTTTCTTCTCTGTGATCCTGCTAAGGGCTTCTACCTCTATCCACTTCGTGAAGTAATCTATAGCGACTATCGCATGTGTTGCTGCTCCTCGTCCCTTTGGCAATGGGCCGATCAGATCAATTCCCCATTGAGCGAATGGCCAAGGGGAGGCCATGGAGGTGAGCTTCTCTGGTGGTTGGTTAGAGAAATTCGCAAAACTCTGGCAGCTTGCACGGCTCCTGATCTTCCTTTGCGCATCCTGGTGCATCGTCGGCCAGAAATATCCCTGCCTTAGAACCTTGTGGGCCAGGGACCTCCCGCCAGAATGATTTCCGCAAATTCCTTCATGTACTTCCCTCAGCACGTAATCCGCGTCGTCATCGTCCAAACACCGAAGGAACGGTAATGTATATCCTCGTCGATACAGTACCCCATCGATCATCGTGTATCTCGAGGCCTGAGCTCTAATCTTCCGAGCCCGTAGCTTGTCCGGTGGTAAGACCCCGTCTCTAAGGTATGAAACTATCGGGTCCCTCCACGAGCTTTTTTGTTCTATCCGCAACACCCCCAAATTTTGCTCGATACTCGGGCGAGACTTCACTTCTAGGGGGACCGACTTTGGCATTTTTGGGTCGGCTACGGCTGCCATCCTAGCCAAAATGTCTGCTCGACTATTCTGCTCCCTGGGGATTTGTATCACCTCCACTGCTTCGAACTTCCCCATCATCTGCCTGACTATCCTTAGGTACTGTTCCATCTTCTCCTCTCTTGGTTGGAATCTTTCACTGACATGATTCGCAACCAGCTGGGAATCGGTTCTGATCTTAACTCTGTCCGCTTTCACGGCCCTAGCCAATTCCAGCCCTGCTATCAAGGCTTCATATTCTGCCTGGTTATTTGTGGCTGCAAATTCCAACTTTACAGCATAAGAGATCTCCTCCCCCTCTGGGCCTTCCAGGACAATCCCTGCTCCTGAACCCCGCTCTCCTGATGACCCATCCACAGATATCTGCCATACTTGAGTTTCGTCGTTGCCTATATCTGCATCTTGCTGATCCAAGCATACTTCGGGCTCCGCGAACTCAGCTACGAAATCGGCCATTGCCTGGGCCTTTATCGCCGCGCGGGGTTTATAGTCTATGTCGAATTCGCTCAGCTCTACAGTCCATTTGACGAGCCGACCAGAAGCATCCGGCTTGTGCAGAATTTGACGCAATGGCTGGTTGGTTATTACCGAGACCGGGAATGCTTGAAAGTACGGCCTCAACTTCCGAGCAGCAACCACAAGGGCCAGTGCCCATTTCTCCATCGTTGGGTATCTGGTCTCAGCGTCGAGCAGGGCCTTGCTGGTGTAGTATATCGGATACTGAATTCCTTCTTCCTCTCTCACCAGAACGGAACTGGCGGCCCGATCAGATACCGCCAAATACAGATTCAACTTGTCCCCATCCCTCGGTGTGGACAGTAGCGGAGCTTGCTGCAAGTAATGCTTCAAGTTCCGGAAGGCTTCCTCGCATTCTGGGGTCCATTCCGTTTTCTTTCCCCTCCTTATCACTTGAAAGAATGGCTGACACTTATCTGTAGCCTTGGATATGAATCTGCTCAACGCCGCCAGCCTCCCCGTGAGGCTCTGCATCTCCTTCAGGTTTCGAGGAGACGTCATTTGCACAATCGCCTGGATCTTCTCGGGATTTGCTTCAATCCCCCTATGGCTCACCATGAATCCCAGGAATTTCCCTGACTCGACCCCGAAAGCACACTTCTCCGGGTTGAGCTTCATCTTATACTTCCTCAAAAGCTCGAACGTCTCCTCGAGATGTCTGACATGTTCCTTCGGGACTTTGGACTTGGTGATCATGTCGTCCACGTACACCTCCATGGTTTTCCCGATCAAGGGCTTAAAGACTTTATTCACCAGCCTTTGATAGGTGGCCCCAGCATTCTTGAGACCGAATGGCATCACCCTGTAACAGAACAGACCTTGGTTAGTGATGAAAGCCGTGCTCTCCTCATCCGGCTCGTACATGGGGATCTGGTTGTATCCCGAGAATGCGTCCATGAAGCTAAGCAGACCATGTCCAGCCGTTGAATCTACTAGCTGATCGATCTTTGGTAAAGGGAAGCTGTCTTTTGGGCACGCCTTATTGAGGTCTGTGAAATCCACACACATCCTCCACTTGCCGTTCGCCTTCTTTACCAACACCACATTTGATATCCACTCTGGGTAATTGACTTCCCGAATGAACCCTGCTCTCAGAAGCTTCTCCACCTCATCATTTACAGCCTCATACCTCTCCTGGTTGAAGCACCTCCTCTTCTGCCTTACTGCCCGAGCACCTTTCTTTATTGCCAGCCTATGACATGCTACCTCTGGGTCAATCCCTGGCATGTCCTCATGTGTCCAGGCAAACACGTCGGCATGAGCCTGTAAGCATTTCACCAACTCCTGCTTTTGCTCTCCCTCAAGTCTCGACCCGATTCTGATCGTCTTTCCCGGGTTCTCTGGTCCCATGCTTACTGTTTCCAGATCCTCTACGGGTTCTTGTCTGCCAGTCTTGTTTTCCACTCGGGTATCGAGGGATGTTATCTGCATCGCCTCCCTTGCTGCCGAGGAGTAGCAGCTTCTTGCGATCCTCTGGTCTCCTCGTACCACTCCGACTACCCCATTCACCCGGTACTTCAGAGACAGATAATGGTTGGACAGCACCGCTTTGCTCATCCTTAAAAATGGCCGACCTAGGATCATCTGGTAAGGACCTTCCTCGTCCACTACGACGAAGTCCAGTATCATTGTTCTTTCTGTCGAGGGGCTCCCGATTGTGATAGGCAGTTCGACCACGCCCAGAGGGACCAGCTTCCCTCCTCCGAACCCCTTCAAGGAGGTGTTGGTGTATTCCAACTTCCGGTCGGCTATTCCCATCTCTTCCAAAGTTGATTTAAATAGCACATCAACTGAGCTCCCCGTATCAACCAGTATCCGGTCAAACTTCTTGCTAGCGATCGTAGCCTTGATGACTAAAGCGTCCTCGTGGGGGTATAGAATCCCTTCCTCATCCTTATCCGTCCACATGATTGGCACTTGCCTGACCCTTGCTCGTTTGGCTGCTGGGGTGTTGAAGAGTATCTCTTTACTGGTCATGGCGTATCTGGTGTTTGGGAGGGATACTGTTTGGGGCAAATGCGTCGAAGGGACCAGGAATGACGAGCAGATATCTGACGGCAGAGTTCTGCGAACCGGTGTGTTCCGTTAAAGCCTGGCGCGTGGAAGAACAGGAGCAGAAACATCCTGCTCGTCCACGATGTTGTCGTCCGCGAGGCCAATTCCTATAAAAGGCATAAGGCCATTCCGGCTAGAGATCGAGAGGCGAGGAGACCCGGTCGACGGCAGTTGGCAAGACGTGCTCTCCAGCACGAGAATCTAGGCACAACAGCCACGCTTTCCCCAGAACCGCGACGTAACACGCAAGATCTCACAGAGCCATGACAGCCACACTTTCCCCAGAACCGTGGCGTAACACGCAAGATCTCACAGAGCCATGACAGCCACACCTTCCCCAGAACCGTGGCGTAACACGCAAGGTCCCACAGAGCCATGGCAGCCACGCTTTCCCCTGAACCGTGGCGTAACACGCTAGATCCCATGTTTTGCCCATAACGCAGCAGTTGGAGTCCCATACCTTCTCGAAAAGAGCGGAAGACTGAGATTCAGAGGAAGCCTATAAAAAGGTAGCCAACGAAGGTAAAAAGGTTGGCATTCTTGAGAAAAGGGGAGAAAACCACAAGAAACGCCATAAGACCTGTGGCAAGCTTTTCCCGAACCTTCATATCTGACTTGAGCGTCGGAGGGTTTGCGCCGGGAAAACAACCAGCGTACTCTGACTTATCTGTGTACGCAGGGACCTCCGGGGAAGAAGCCTGGCGAGGAGACCTCCTGGTCGTGACGAAGTTGATCGAGCAGAGATCCTGATCGTAGAACGAGGAGAACCGGAATCTCGCATCAACATTTTGGCGCCGTCTGTGGGGATCCAGAGCAAAAAGCTTCTGTCGATAGCAAGAAGAGGGGTGGAGTAAGCGAAAGGCAATGGAGATAGGAGGAAGTAGCGCACAAGGGGGTGACATAAGGCTTAACGATTCCGTGACGCTGAGGGAGGTGATCAGCGAAGCACGGGAAAAAGTCATGTTCGACCGGATGGAGCGAATGGAAAAGCAGATGGAAACCTTGACAACCATCCTGCATGAGCTGCGGAACGAGCGAAGGGTAACCCAAGAGGGAAGGGTGAGAGGCGGTGGAGCGGCACCAGGTACCGATAGTGCGGAGAGAAGTCAAACCGCTGGGAGATTTGGCGGTGAGAGAGGTAACGTACCTCTGCGGGGAGAATTTCATAGAGAAAGAGAGCAGTCCCCGGTAAGACAGACTTGTGACGGGGGCGACGGGGTGGTGAACGCAGAGGAAACAGAACTGAGGCAACACTTACATGATGTAGAGCGAGAGCGGGATCAAGCTGCAGCGCGCGACCCTGGTCGCGCAGGACAGCTGGAGGAGGAAGTGCGAAGGCTAGCGCAAATAATTGATGACATGCAAGGGAGGAACAGAGCCCCTGGTTGGAGGATAATGCTGGACGGGGAATCACCGCTCGCAGTAGAGATCATGAGGGCAGTTATTCCAAGAGATTTCCGCCTCCCCGACCTCAGATACTCGGGAAGAACTGACCCGCTGGTGCACATAGAGCGCTTCAACGACATAACGGGGGTCCAGGGATTATCTCCATCCCAAAGGTGCAGGGTGTTCCCACTATCCCTTGAGGGACGTGCACGAGAATGGTACAGGAAACTTCCTCGGGGCAGCATAAAAACCTTCGAGCAGATGTGCCAGGAATTCGCAGAGCAGTTTAGTGGGGCAATGTCGCCGGAAGATGACATGATGGAGCTGAAGAGCATGAAACAGGGGGAGCAAGAAACCCTTCGGGAATTCATCAAGAGGTTTCATCGGGCTGTCCTCGACTTGGGAGCCTTCAACCACCCTCAGGCGTTAAGGGGACTGAAAGAAGGGGTGAAGATAGGAAGGCTGTGGTACAATTTGAGAAGCCCAGCTGTTCAAACGTATGCAGCCGCATACGAACAGGCTAAAAGAGACATCGAGATTGAGGAGGAGAAGGCTGCACGGATCAAGACAGACCAGTTGGAAGGGTTAGGGAGGAAAGAGAAGAAAGCATTACCAACTAATGGACCGAACAGGAGGAGGGACCACCAGATCTCCGGTAGTGGAGCAGGAGGTAGGGTAATTGCTTACCAGCCTCATCAGAGGCCGCCACAGTATCAGCGCAGCAGGGCGCCACCTCCTCGCTCCCCAGCTAGGGAGCCTTGGAGAAGACATGATTCGGCATCCGGCGATCTTCATCAACATTCCCACGGTAGCAGGACGAGCAGACCAGAAGCACTCCCACCGCCCCCAACTCACAGTGGGGCAAACAGAGAAAGAGCAGTGCATCTGGTCGACCAGAACCAGGACTGTGGGCGGTACACTCCCTTGAAGATGCCCCTGGATGAGGTGTACGAGGCCATAAAGGGTCGAGGGCTGCTGCACCTCCCTACACCAATAACAAAGCTACCCAACATGAGGGATAGAGGACGTTATTGTAAGTTCCATGGCACCCATGGCCATACCACAGCAGAGTGTAGAGATCTCAAGACCCAGGTCGAAGATTTGGTGAGAAATCGGTACCTGGACGAGTTTATGGATGGGACTTTCCCGATGGTGGCCACCACGGATGAAGGGGAGCAGAGTGATGGAATCTTGAGACGCGAGCCGCCCGCAGCGAGGGTGATAGCTGGGGGCCCAACGTTGGCCGGAGATTCGAACAGATCGAGAAAAAATTATGCCAGATACGCCATGACCAGTAAAGAGATACTCTTCAACACCCCAGCAGCCAAACGAGCAAGGGTCAGGCAAGTGCCAATCATGTGGACGGATGAGGATGAGGAAGGGATTCTATACCCCCACGAGGACGCTTTAGTCATCAAGGCTACGATCGCTAGCAAGAAGTTTGACCGGATACTGGTTGATACGGGGAGCTCAGTTGATGTGCTATTTAAATCAACTTTGGAAGAGATGGGAATAGCCGACCGGAAGTTGGAATACACCAACACCTCCTTGAAGGGGTTCGGAGGAGGGAAGCTGGTCCCTCTGGGCGTGGTCGAACTGCCTATCACAATCGGGAGCCCCCCGACAGAAAGAACAATGATACTGGACTTCGTCGTAGTGGACGAGGAAGGTCCTTACCAGATGATCCTAGGTCGGCCATTTTTAAGGATGAGCAAAGCGGTGCTGTCCAACCATTATCTGTCTCTGAAGTACCGGGTGAATGGGGTAGTCGGAGTGGTACGAGGAGACCAGAGGATCGCAAGAAGCTGCTACTCCTCGGCAGCAAGGGAGGCGATGCAGATAACATCCCTCGATACCCGAGTGGAAAACAAGACTGGCAGACAAGAACCCGTAGAGGATCTGGAAACAGTAAGCATGGGACCGGAGAACCCGGGAAAGACGATCAGAATCGGGTCGAGACTTGAGGGAGAGCAAAAGCAGGAGTTGGTGAAATGCTTACAGGCTCATGCCGACGTGTTTGCCTGGACACATGAGGACATGCCAGGGATTGACCCAGAGGTAGCATGTCATAGGCTGGCAATAAAGAAAGGTGCTCGGGCAGTAAGGCAGAAGAGGAGGTGCTTCAATCAGGAGAGGTATGAGGCTGTAAATGATGAGGTGGAGAAGCTTCTGAGAGCAGGGTTCATTCGGGAAGTCAATTACCCAGAGTGGATATCAAATGTGGTGTTGGTAAAGAAGGCGAACGGCAAGTGGAGGATGTGTGTGGATTTCACAGACCTCAATAAGGCGTGCCCAAAAGACAGCTTCCCTTTACCAAAGATCGATCAGCTAGTAGATTCAACGGCTGGACATGGTCTGCTTAGCTTCATGGACGCATTCTCGGGATACAACCAGATCCCCATGTACGAGCCGGATGAGGAGAGCACGGCTTTCATCACTAACCAAGGTCTGTTCTGTTACAGGGTGATGCCATTCGGTCTCAAGAATGCTGGGGCCACCTATCAAAGGCTGGTGAATAAAGTCTTTAAGCCCTTGATCGGGAAAACCATGGAGGTGTACGTGGACGACATGATCACCAAGTCCAAAGTCCCGAAGGAACATGTCAGACATCTCGAGGAGACGTTCGAGCTTTTGAGGAAGTATAAGATGAAGCTCAACCCGGAGAAGTGTGCTTTCGGGGTCGAGTCAGGGAAATTCCTGGGATTCATGGTGAGCCATAGGGGGATTGAAGCAAATCCCGAGAAGATCCAGGCAATTGTGCAAATGACGTCTCCTCGAAACCTGAAGGAGATGCAGAGCCTCACGGGGAGGTTGGCGGCGTTGAGCAGATTCATATCCAAGGCTACAGATAAGTGTCAGCCATTCTTTCAAGTGATAAGGAGGGGAAAGAAAACGGAATGGACCCCAGAATGCGAGGAAGCCTTCCGGAACTTGAAGCATTACTTGCAGCAAGCTCCGCTACTGTCCACACCGAGGGATGGGGACAAGTTGAATCTGTATTTGGCGGTATCTGATCGGGCCGCCAGTTCCGTTCTGGTGAGAGAGGAAGAAGGAATTCAGTATCCGATATACTACACCAGCAAGGCCCTGCTCGACGCTGAGACCAGATACCCAACGATGGAGAAATGGGCACTGGCCCTTGTGGTTGCTGCTCGGAAGTTGAGGCCGTACTTTCAAGCATTCCCGGTCTCGGTAATAACCAACCAGCCATTGCGTCAAATTCTGCACAAGCCGGATGCTTCTGGTCGGCTCGTCAAATGGACTGTAGAGCTGAGCGAATTCGACATAGACTATAAACCCCGCGCGGCGATAAAGGCCCAGGCAATGGCCGATTTCGTAGCTGAGTTCGCGGAGCCTGAAGTATGCTTGGATCAGCAAGATGCAGATATAGGCAACGACGAAACTCAAGTATGGCAGATATCTGTGGATGGGTCATCAGGAGAGCGGGGTTCAGGAGCAGGGATTGTCCTGGAAGGCCCAGAGGGGGAGGAGATCTCTTATGCTGTAAAGTTGGAATTTGCAGCCACAAATAACCAGGCAGAATATGAAGCCTTGATAGCAGGGCTGGAATTGGCTAGGGCCGTGAAAGCGGACAGAGTTAAGATCAGAACCGATTCCCAGCTGGTTGCGAATCATGTCAGTGAAAGATTCCAACCAAGAGAGGAGAAGATGGAACAGTACCTAAGGATAGTCAGGCAGATGATGGGGAAGTTCGAAGCAGTGGAGGTGATACAAATCCCCAGGGAGCAGAATAGTCGAGCAGACATTTTGGCTAGGATGGCAGCCGTAGCCGACCCAAAAATGCCAAAGTCGGTCCCCCTAGAAGTGAAGTCTCGCCCGAGTATCGAGCAAAATTTGGGGGTGTTGCGGATAGAACAAAAAAGCTCGTGGAGGGACCCGATAGTTTCATACCTTAGAGACGGGGTCTTACCACCGGACAAGCTACGGGCTCGGAAGATTAGAGCTCAGGCCTCGAGATACACGATGATCGATGGGGTACTGTATCGACGAGGATATACATTACCGTTCCTTCGGTGTTTGGACGATGACGACGCGGATTACGTGCTGAGGGAAGTACATGAAGGAATTTGCGGAAATCATTCTGGCGGGAGGTCCCTGGCCCACAAGGTTCTAAGGTAGGGATATTTCTGGCCGACGATGCACCAGGATGCGCAAAGGAAGATCAGGAGCCGTGCAAGCTGCCAGAGTTTTGCCAATTTCTCTAACCAACCACCAGAGAAGCTCACCTCCATGGCCTCCCCTTGGCCATTCGCTCAATGGGGAATTGATCTGATCGGCCCATTGCCAAAGGGGCGAGGAGCAGCAACACATGCGATAGTCGCTATAGATTACTTCACGAAGTGGATAGAGGTAGAAGCCCTTAGCAGGATCACAGAGAAGAAAACAACAGACTTCGTGTGGAGAAACCTGGTCTGTCGATACGGGATCCCATATGCCTTGGTAACGGATAATGGCAGGCAGTTCGATAATCACAGCTTCAGGGATTTCTGCCAGAACCTCGGGATAGAGCTGAAGTATTGCTCGCCTGCTCACCCCCAATCGAATGGACAAGTAGAAGCAGCCAACAAGACAGTCAAGAGGCTTCTGAAAACCAGGCTCGGAGCAAAAAAGGGTGCGTGGGTTGACGAGCTGTCAGGTGTGCTATGGGCATACAGAACAACCCACAAAACCGCAACGGGGGAGACACCGTTCGCTTTGGCTTTCGGACATGAAGCGGTCGTGCCGGCTGAGGTAGGAACGACCACACACCGGACAGATCATTTCAATGAACAGGAGAACGATGAGCAGATATGTTTGAATCTTGATCTGCTAATGGAGAGGAGGGAACAAGCAGCCGAGCGATCAGTCACTCACCAACAGAGGGTTGCTCGGTATTATAACCAGAAGGTGAACATACGGCAATTCAGGGTCGGAGACTGGGTACTGAGAAGAGTGAATCAGAGCACCAAAGATTCGACTCAAGGAGTGCTGGGACCGAATTGGGAAGGGCCGTATAGAGTCAAGCAGATAGCGGGGCCCGGAGCTTACAAGCTGGTTCGCGCGGACGGCCACGAAGTGAAACGCCCATGGAACGCAGCACACCTCCGAAAATACTTCCAGTAAGACTTGCTCACATTTTAAAGCAATTTCTGCTCATGCTGTCTATCTTTTATTTTTATGTTTTATGTCCGAACAATTTCATGTAAGTCAAATCCTGCCATTAATGTAACGTCGACGAATTTTATTCGCTTGAAACCGAAAAAAAATCCTGAGGCATGCAAAGGCTCGCCAAGTCTCAGAGCCTGTCTTATGGCGAGACAGAAGCCAAGCATGCCAGGATCTGCTCGGCCACGAGAAGGCAGCAGAATCCAAATCGTTTGAAGAAATCCCTGAGGCATGCAAAGGCTCGCCAAGTCTCAGAGCCTGTCTTATGGCGAGACAGAAGCCAAGCATGCCAGGATCCTCTCCAAGTTCTCTACATGAGCTCGGTGGGAATCGCGGAGAGATTCGAGCTGAGCCTCATACATAGCCCTCTGCCCTTGGAGATCCTCCTTAACCTTGGTCAGCTCCTCCTCGAGGGTAATGGCTTTTGCTTGAGCAAGGGACTCTTGCTCTATCAGCTTGAGGTTCTCAACGTTTAGCTCCCCCGCTTTTTTCTCGGCAACGTCAGCTCTGGTCGTCGCCGATTGAATGTCCTCCTTCATCTTCCTGTCGTAACGGCCAACCTTGGCCTTATAGTAGGTGGCCATGCAGCTGAGATGGAAAGCACTATACTGCATGGCTCCCACCAGCTCGCCCAGGGTACAACCGTCAAAGCCCTTCAGGTCCTTCTTGCTCACGAGTTTAGACAACTCATTGAGATAGGGAACCAAGTGTTCTGGTCGGCTGTCGGGAAAGCGAGACCGAGGCACAACAGGTGGAGAAGAGGAAGCAGGATCAGTGGCTGCTCTACTGGATTCCCCGACTTTAGCAGAGGCAGGAGGGAGAGCCTGCAAGGGAGGAACCTGCTGCACGATGTTCTTTCGCTTCGCAGCGGGAGCATCTTTGTCCTGGTCCCTATCGGTTGTTGGAGGCCGAGAGCGTTTCCTGGTCAGAGCTCCAATCACTGCGTCCTCCATCTTATGGCCAGGAAGTATCAACCGAGACTCGAGGAAGTTGTATGTAGATAGCAGTTCTCGGCTCGAGCAGGAATTGGCCAATACAGCCTCGACCCGTTTAAGCTGACCAGGTCGGAGCGGGAAGTGAACACCCCAGGAAACTACAGCACAAACAGACACTTGGTTAGAGACAAACCAATACAGCAGGAACAATTATGGATACAAGACATCTAAAGCGAGCAGGCAACCTGGGACCGTGAAACGGGGTGGGACGCGACAATCCTTCCCGTCTATTTGTGCAACTTGACCCCAGGGACCCCCAGCAAAAAAGAATTTCCTCTTCCAAGTCCCACCACCACCAGTTGGAAGATTAGTTATGGGTTTCCTGCTCTTGGTACCAGATTGGAAGTAGTACCAGCCGGCATCTTTAGGGCTGCTCTTCAGCTGGTACAGGTGCTTCACCTCATCAACCGTGGGCTCGCTTTGGCAACATCTGTCCCACAATATGAACAGACCAGAGAGCACTCTCCACCCGTTGGGGTTCAGCTGACCAGGAGCCAGATTTAGCCCGTTAAGTATCCGGGCAAAGTAAGGCTGCAAGGGACACCTCAGCCCATACTTAAAGCTCTCCAGATACAGGGTAACGTATCCCCTGGGAGGCCGGCTAGGTGTATCCTTCTTTCCTGGGATCTTAAGAGGTATCTCACCAGGAATACTATACCTAAGTCGGAGGTCATTGAGCTCGTCAAACGTGGTCGTACACGACATGTAATCAATGGCATAATCACGCGACAAGGCTCTACCTCCTACTGTACCCCGTTCTTCTGGTCGTGATGCTCTTGATGGGGACGCCTCACCAGAATCATCCCCTTGACCCTCACTCAAGGTGTTCTCCGATCCAGAAGATCCTTCTTCATCGCTACTGTTGCTCGAGGAGGTTGTTTGGGGAGACATCCTCCTAGCGCTAGTACCAACACTAGACCTAATGGGCTCTAAGGGGATCCCGGGATCAAAAGCAAAATCAGCGGGCAGACTAGGCAAAAAACCTAGTTCGTCGTCACCAACCTCAACGACCTTCTCCTTACCCTTCGACATATCCTAAGTTCTAACCAAAACACCACCGCCAACTACAACCTCAAGCAAAGCAGAGAGAAAGGAAATTACCTACAACTAACCAATACCGAAAAAAAAATAGAAGAAATACCTGAAGCAGGGACTCGGTCAGAGAGAGACAGGGATGACAGCTTTGACGCCGAGGTTCATTCGCCGGAGAGACAAGAATGGAGAAAATGACGAGTTCGTGTTTGAAGATTTTGGGTTTCCTTACTGAGAAGCAAACTCTTGGGCTGCCAGCATTTAATGACGCATATTCCGAGAATCCCGTAACCGTCGGTTTGAAATTCAAATGGAGGGGGGGATTTCTGCCACGTCACCTCGTCCGCAATTAAATGCGACATGACTCCTGGCAGCCTTTTCCAAACCCACGTGAGCGAGTACTATCGAGTTTCTACTGCTGGTCCACTACACTACCCAACACCAGAAACTGGGGGACCGGTGTTTGGGAGGGATACTGTTTGGGGCAAATGCGTCGAAGGGACCAGGAATGACGAGCAGATATCTGACGGCGGAGTTCTGCGAACCGGTGTGTTCCGTTAAAGCCTGGCGCGTGGAAGAACAGGAGCAGAAACATCCTGCTCGTCCACGATGTTGTCGTCCGCGAGGCCAATTCCTATAAAAGGCATAAGGCCATTCCGGCTAGAGATCGAGAGGCGAGGAGACCCGGTCGACGGCAGTTGGCAAGACGTGCTCTCCAGCACGAGAATCTAGGCACAACAGCCACGCTTTCCCCAGAACCGCGACGTAACACGCAAGATCTCACAGAGCCATGACAGCCACACTTTCCCCAGAACCGTGGCGTAACACGCAAGATCTCACAGAGCCATGACAGCCACACCTTCCCCAGAACCGTGGCGTAACACGCAAGGTCCCACAGAGCCATGGCAGCCACGCTTTCCCCTGAACCGTGGCGTAACACGCTAGATCCCATGTTTTGCCCATAACGCAGCAGTTGGAGTCCCATACCGCCTCGAAAAGAGCGGAAGACTGAGATTCAGAGGAAGCCTATAAAAAGGTAGCCAACGAAGGTAAAAAGGTTGGCATTCTTGAGAAAAGGGGAGAAAACCACAAGAAACGCCATAAGACCTGTGGCAAGCTTTTCCCAAACCTTCATATCTGACTTGAGCGTCGGAGGGTTTGCGCCGGGAAAACAACCGGCGTACTCTGACTTATCTGTGTACGCAGGGACCTCCGGGGAAGAAGCCTGGCGAGGAGACCTCCTGGTCGTGACGAAGTTGATCGAGCAGAGATCCTGATCGTAGAACGAGGAGAACCGGAATCTCGCATCAACAGATAGTTCTAAAAAGCATGGTGTTTATACACAAGTACTCCATTCAACAAATCCAACAGGTGGAGCAAAGAGCTAATGCCATGTCACTTACCTTTGATACATATGTTTCCAAGGTGAAAATAGTGACATGGTTATTTGTTTTTTGTATTTTAGAGCCTAAAACTTGGAGCTGCCTGTGAGTTAATCTTGCATATATCAAAGCTTGAATTTCAGTGCCATTACTTACTAATGGATGACTATTGTTAAGAGTTAATACTTGATATTGGAAATACAGGTACGTTATAAATTACAGTTGTATATATTTTAATGTATTTTAGAGTACCACAGTAAGGAATCTAGTTCATCAATTTTTCCTATGACCAAAGTTTGTTAGGTACTAGTGAAAACATTTATGGTGAATGTGTTTGGAGTACTATCTCGGTACTGAAAAGATGTAGAATATATTTGCACAATATTTCAGCAAAGTACTAAAATATTGTTTTTAAAATAAATAATTGTACTCATGGAAAGTATAAATGTTCTCTCTACTCATGTGATAGGGGTTTGAGCTCCACTTGGATACCATCTCAAAAGATTTTACTAATAACACTACTTACTATTCAAAGATCTATCAGATCTACACATTTATTTTAATAATTATCGGACAAATTAGTAACAATATCTAAAAATATTCCTCATGATTTATTGAATGATTATACGACCTTTGAATCTAGACTTCTGTTGTCATCTTAGGAATGAAAAATATTTTGTAAGTCGGACATATTATCTCAGCTAATTGACGTGCTATGCCCAATTACTTATACTTTGCCAGTAGACAGAGCGATGCGTCCCATGGTAGAACCAGCTGTGGTCACATCAAGACACAAGCATTTAGTTTAGTCCTTCAACAGAAAGAAAATTCAATAGATAAAAAACCAATCCAAGGAAAAATAATTGCGTAGTGGCATACACAGCGCCCCACAGCAACTCAATCTTTGCCAAGTAGCATTACAGGTGCGTTCTCTTAAGGGACCCATAAATTTTCTTCCAATTGGTAAAGACTGAGTAGACGGAAATACTATTTGCCCTGCATAGAGATGCCCAATGAGTCGGGCCGGCACAAAGCAAGGCCTACGCGTATTTATACCCATGTTGTATTGTGCTCACTTTTTATTTCGTGCCGTATTTAAAGTTTTTTACTTAGGCCAGCCCGGCACGCGTTCTGTCGTGCCGTACTGTGCCTTACCTAAGAAAAAAAAGCGTAATAAGTTTTTTTTTTTAAAAGCGCATGATAAGTTGTTGGCGTACTTTTATTAAATTTATATATATTTTTTAGGTCTATATTTTTATTCAAATTTAATAAAATTAAAAATTCAAAACTCAAGTCCATATTTAATAATAATAAACTAATAATAGTAAGAAAATATAATATTAATTACTAAGTTTGATCTTATACTATTAGAATTTTTTTAATACTTAACAACAATAATAATAATAATTTTTTCTTAAGGATTAACTTAATTGTTAACTTGGACTTACATAAAGTCACAAATCTTAGTTCACAATAATATTAATGTATATTTATAAAATATGCATATTTATAATTTTATTCATTAAAATCATGATATCAATTATTTATTTAATAAATTATAAATATAAATCAATTATAGTATTTTTTAAAACTAAAAATTAAATGAATTTAAAAAATGCAATTTCAAGTTATTTGCAAATCATAAAATTTTAAGTTTATTTTTATTAAAAAATAAAACATGCTTATTGCGAGTTTTTTTATCGTGCCGTGCTTTTAAGGTCCGTGTGCCTAAAATTTTAGGCTCGGCACAACTCGCGTGCGTGCCGTGCCGTGCCACATGCCCCACCGAAACGTGCTTGTGTCGTGCCGTGTTATACGGACATGTGTCGTGCCACGTGCCGTCCGACTCATTGGCCATCTCTAGCCCTGCACAAGTTTTTGTCGAATCGAAGAGTATAACAATTGGGTTGTTAAGTTACAAATTATATAATTTACAGCACATATAATATGACAGTAGATCTCATTATCAAGAGTTGTAAATTATACAAATTGTAACTTAGCAAAACCCATGACAATTTGGTTATGATATATCAGAATCTCGCATCCAATCAATAAACGGTCAAAGGCCGTTGTCAGCTAATTGCAGCTACTGTATCTACAAGTAAAAATTTTATTAAAAAAAATTTAAACTCCAAAGAATCTTGATTTTTTTTTTTTTTTGTCTTCTCCAAATGGGAAACAATCACTCCTTCAAAAGGAAGTTTGTATTTTGTTCGAAATTTAACAATTAAGATTCTTCAGTTATTGAACAGACTCTTCAGTGATTCTTTCACATCACATTGAAAAATACAACTGAAATTATCACTCACAATTAAGTAATGAATTGTAGATACAACACCAGCAGCATGGATCAAAAAAGATGTCCAGTTGATAAAACTATTTTCTTATGAAATTAAATCTACCTTATTAATTCAGCACTAATTCCTCTTCCAAAATACCATTGCTCCTTTTTTTTTTTTTTTTTGGTTTCCTAGTACAAAAATATTGCCTTCACAAAAAGGAAAAGCAAAAAACCAAAACAAGTACTTCTTGAAGAAAATAATTAAGATATTCATCAAGAATATTGGTTGATTTATCATCTACACATTTGAAGATGATGAGAAGGTGTCAACTCACAATCAGATGAGTAACAACAATTAATCATCTCTTTATTATCTGCATTAATATTAAACCCTAATTCATGCAAATAAAAAACAACATCTCTTTTCTCTTCCACCAACTTCAAGATATTCTCAAACACACAGACTTCACATGGAATCTTCAACACTCCCTCTTGTTGAAACCCAAACTCTTCTTCAGCTTCTCTTAACAAAATCACAAATGCTTGATGACTCAAGTACTCAGTTGGGATTATAAATCTCTTCAGCTCCTTCCCTACACACACTGCAAGAAAACCTTTCGGTACGACATCGTTTGATGCTGTTGAAACATCAGTGAAAGAGAGTGTTTTCTTAAGGAACTTGATGCTTTTAGTAGCACTATTTGTAGTGCTACCAGAACTTGAGAAATTGCCGCTATTGTTACCAGTGTTTCCGGTGCTGCTGTTGCTGTTGCTGCTGCTGCTTTTGGGTGCATTTGCAAGCTTCTTCCATTTCTTGAGGATCTGTTGAAGCCTGACAATATCACTAATCTTGTTAGACTTCTTTGAATCCATGGAGCTTCTTGTGGGCTTATGGTTTAATATTTTGGCTCTTTTTTTTTTTTTTTTTGTGTGTGTGAGTCTCAACTCTCAAGTGGGTGATGAAGTGGAGATTTAAAGAAGTGAGAGGGTACATGTTGTACCGAAAATAAGAATATTAAATTATTAGAAAAATAAATAATAAAAATTAACCATAGAAGTTAGGATACGTCGGTTGCTGGCATATAAGGTCCAAATCCAACTGCCTCATTATCATGAACTAACCGGTAAGAGTTATTTGGTTTTTTTAATCCCTAGATAAATATATGCTTACCTTTCCCCATCTTCAAGCCAACAGTGTTTATTTCTCTGTTGGCTAAACTTGGCTTTGCATTCTTTTTCATTTTTCACTCTCCTTCTCTCTTTAAAATGTAAGGCTTCATTTCGAATACTAATGTTAAGTAGTTGTTACCTAATAGCTTAAATATTCTGGTTAACCTCTAACTATAATTAAGGTTTTATTTTTTCCCTCCTAACAAGTCATCGAGGTTTTGTGTCCAAAATATTAATTTCATTGTTTCAAGTTTATTTATCTCAGTTTCATCGAATCTATTTTTGTTTTAATTTTATCGATTGATTTAAACTTTTGAATCAAACAATTTCACTAATGATAAAAAAAATATAAATTGGATAAAAATAAATATAAAATATTTTACATCTAATAATCCCATTAGTTTATATGATAATTTTCAGTTGATTTAGAGAAAAAGAAAATAATCGATTCTCTCTCACACTAATCAGAGCACAGAAATTTTATTAATTCAATTTTAAGAATAACATCATTATTAAATTTTTAAAGGCTATGACTATTTTAGAACTGCTCTAAGGTGGAGCACGAATCTTACCCACACACGTTGATCGTGTGGTTATGAAGGATGCTCTACCTTAGGAGAAATTCTAGAATAGCTTTGATGTATGACGTGTAACTAAATTTAAAATAATCATCACTTATATGATGATTTTTCAAAATAAATGCATATATGTCATAGCATCATTTGATCGTTGTATGACAACATAGTACGTCTAATGTATTCTAGAATTTTTCTTATTTTATAATGGTTCCAACGTATCCAAATCCATTTTTAAATTATGTATTTTTTTAGTAAATAATAAGTCTTATTGTGACTGTCACTCAAAATGCACCCACATGGACAGATGGTGTTATTTATTGCAATTTGCTTCTCATGCAGGTGCCTCAACAGTTAAAAATCTACGGGGCATATCGGGGTGCTCTCCCAAAATATTAACTTCTCATCAGTTTGTCTTGGTATCCGTTTCCTGAATCCTGATTTATATAATGTTATTAATTAAATTATTGTATATTAATCTCTTTCTCTTTATTGGATTTTGCGTGTGCTGAGACGATCGTGGAAGATGGGACTCAAGAAATTCCATGTGACATGCCCGATTAAAATAATAACAAATCTGATTAAGGATTGAATATTAGACCAACAAAATTGACATTTAAGTACAGAATTATTAAAATACAAAATAAAAAGGAGCATGTAAGGCCTTGAACAACCAAATGATTAATCTTTTATATGTTGGATTTGAATGTTGCCTTTTGATTTAAATTTTTCTGTTACGTTTTGCATGACAGCGAAAATTGCAAACCTGTCATGATATATATATATATATATATGCTGAAAAATCAAATAAATAATTATTTTTAAATAGTATGAGGATTTTTATGTGAATCGAAAAGTAAAACAGTATAAGTCTGTTCAAATCAAAGGGGACAAAATTATTCAATGTGAGAGCAAGCTGTTAATATCTCCTATTACTAAATATAATAAATATGTTCTAGCTTGTGCATAGAATATAACATTTTGTATTTTGGTTATTAATTTTGGAATAGTTTGATCTTTTACCGCAAAGAAATAATCTTATTGTTCCTGCTCAATAGAGTTGTCAATTTTGTCACACTAGTTTTGCATTAAGAGTTTAAACGTTACGGAGAGAAAATGATCATGAAAACAAAAGACAATGAAGAAAGTTAAGAACTATTATTTGAAAGAAAATAGAGTTAATGTGAATTTTTTTTTTTTTTTGGTGAGAGGGGGCTCGTCAAAACGAGCTAAACAGAAACAAAACGAGGTTGAGTAACCCCAAACAAGTCTTGCGAAATGATAGAATATATACCCATAGGAGGGTCAGAGAACACTTGCAATCCAAGAGGAGCTGAATGAGCCATATTAGCCATGAAGTCTGCAGCTGAGTTTGCTTCTCGATAGATATGGGTGATAGCAATCTGCCAATTTCTACTTAATAATTCCTGGACAGCTACTATTAAAGCATGGAACACATTAGGAACGACCACCTGCTTAGAGATTATTTGTGTAACACAAAGACTATCCACTTCCACCAACAGCCGTTTTATGCCTACATCCTAAGCCAGAATTAGACCCTGATACAGCCCCCAAAGCTCAGCCATAAGCACTGAACTCTCCCCAATTCTCATACAAAATCCGGAAATCCAATGACCGACTGAGTCTCGAATGACACCTCCTGCTCCTGCTTCCCCGTCATTTTTACGAGAGCCATCTGAATTTAATTTGCACCATGGCCATGGCGGCGGAATCCAACGAATAAAAATCTCCTTTCTCCTCGGCTGTTGACTTATACCGGAATTATAAACTTTGTAAATTTCATTAGCTCTAGCCATAGCATCCATATAGACTGTTACACCATCCACCAACTTCCCCGCAAACAAGAAATGGTTCCTCCAGAACCACAGCCTCCAAACCACCACTCCAAAGATACAATCCCAAGGGAGGGAAGATGCAATCTTCCATTTGTTCTGCAAGTTCCCAGCAATCCATTCACGTAGATTCGAATTGAAGAAAGCGTTATGAGTTGCCATTGGGACAAGCTTACGCCAAACCTGATTAATACAGCAGCAATCTCTCAATGCATGGAGAATATCTTCAACCGCACCCCCACATCTATCACAGCCCTCAGGAACATTGATATGGCGCCTAGCTAGCTCAACAT
This sequence comes from Citrus x clementina, assembly GCF_000493195.1. Classification (NCBI taxonomy): domain Eukaryota; kingdom Viridiplantae; phylum Streptophyta; class Magnoliopsida; order Sapindales; family Rutaceae; genus Citrus; species Citrus x clementina. Next base: position 5,776,991 of record NW_006262274.1, read on the forward strand.
GAGTCTTTAATTTCCCATGCATCAGCTGCCACAGAAAAAGACGGATGGATTGAGGCCCCTTCCAACTCCATGGAAGCTTCCAAATTCTGTCATGATCAGCCAAGTGATGATAGCAAAGGGATGCATAAGCTGAACGAACCGTAAACATGCCGCTCGGATCCAAACCCCAGTAAATTTTGTCAAACCCAAAATGCGGTCTCGGAGGCATGACTGATGCGATCTGCATGAAAGTATAATGTGGCAGCAAATGCTCAAAGCTCGACCAATTCCATCCCCCCTGACCATTCGTAAACTCACTCACGGTGGCGTTGATAAGCTCTTGAGGAATCGGCTAGAGAGCTAGGCTGATCAAGGGATATTTCGTAGCCCAACAATCTATCCAAAAGCAAGCTCGACCTCCATCGCAAACAGACCAGCGAGCTCCCTGAACTGTTGTCAACCACTTGCTACGAATAGCTCTCCAAATCTGAGAACCCGGTTTATCTGGAAGGGACATCGGTAAATTGCTGGAATCCAATCCATATTTGGAACAGAAAACTTTCACCCACAATTTATCTGAGTTGGACACAATCTCCCAGCTCAATTTCATTATCAGCGCCTGGTTCATCTCGTCCATTTTTTTGAACCCCAGACCTCCATATTGTTTCAGCATGCAGATTTTGCTCCACCCCACCATACTCATCTTAGGACTCTTTGAATTCCCATCCCAAATAAATCGCCGACAAGATTTGTCTATTTTATGCCTCACTGGAGAAGGAAGAAAGGTCGTTTGCATGGCATAAATAGGCATTGCTTGCAGAACTGATTGAGCCAGGGTGACGCGTCCAGCAAAAGAGAGATGAGCCGCATTCCAACCAGTAAGCCGCTTATCCACTTTATCAAGGATGGACTGATACGTGGATTTATTAACCCGCGTGTGAATTAATGGCATTCCAAGATAATCACCCAAATTATTTGTGGCCGAAAAATCCAAAGTAGAGCCTATGAGATTGGCATCCCGAGTATCAACATTTTTTGAGAAGAACACCTTGGTTTTCAACTTATTTATTTTTGCTTCAGAGCTCCTACAATAGTTTTCCAGAACAGCATCAACCACATAAGCTTGGTCAATTGAAGCTTCCGCAAATAAAAGCAAATCGTCTGCAAAAAAGAGATGAGTTAAGGGAGTTCCATATTTGGCCAACCTAATAGGCCTCCATCTCTCATCCATTACCGCATGGGTTATCCCATGACTCAAACGCTCGATACATAGAACAAAAAGATAAGGCGAGAGGGGATCTCCCTGACGAATACCTCTCCCTGGAGTGAAGGTCCCTGTAACCTCACCATTCCACAAAATACTCATACTAGCTGAAGTTACGCATTCCATGATAAGTCTAGATAAATGAGTTGGAATACCAGTCTGTTGAAGCGTATCAAAAATGAAATCCCAATTAAGCCGGTCATACGCCTTCTCTAAGTCGACCTTAATGGCCATAAATCCTTTCCTGCCAGTTTTTCTGCGCATTGAGTGAACGACTTCCTGAGCCACAACAATATTATCTACGATATGCCTCCTTGGAACAAAACTTGTCTGATTGGGGCCTATTAGATTGGGCAGCAGCGATTGCAAGCGAGTGGCTATAATTTTAGTCACCGTCTTGTAAGCCATTGTGCATAGGCTTATGGGCCTAAACATCTTTAAGCTAGTAGGGTGCTCCTCTTTTGGAATCAAAACCAGAAGGGTAGTAGTTATCTCTTGCGGCACTTTGCCCGTGGTAAAAATATCATCAATAAACCTGCAAAACGACGAACCCACAACATATCATTGGGATTGATAAAAAATAGCATGCAACCCATCCGTACCTGGAGCTTTCAGCGGCTTCATACTAAAAACAACACTTTTAATCTCCTCCCTCAAAATTGGGGCTGCGGCACCATCAACGTCATAAGGACTCAAGTCTGGAAAAAAATTTGGCACATGGTAGTTCTGATAAATAGCTTTTTCTCTTTTAAATAATTCTGAAAAATACCCCACTGCATGCCTCTTTATATCTTCCTCATCATACAGCCAATTCCCCGAACTGTCTCGGATAGCCTCGATTCTATTCCGCCGCCTTCGAGCAATAGTTTTTTTATGGAAAAAATTCGTATTTCTGTCTCCATGTAAAAGCCAATCCTTTCGAGATTTCTGGAGCCACAGAATTTCCTCCTGGCTCATCACCATTTCAAGCTCATTACGCAATCGGGCCTCCAATCGCCTCAAACTGCGAGAGCTATATTTCTCTAGGGTGGCTTGAATTCCATTAATCCGAGCCATAAGCCGGCATTTCCTCTGAAAGATATTCCCAAACACATCTCGATTCCAAACTTGAACCTCCTGAACAAAATGAGAAGCTGCTGCACTATAGTGGGTTTACGGATTCCACATCCGCTTAACAAAATTGTTGAAGTGCTCATGAGTTAACCAAGCAGCCAAGAAGCGGAAAGGCCTGGTCCTCTGGTGGCCAGCCATATCTCTCTCAAACCGAACCAGCACCGGCCTGTGATCCGAGGCAATCTTCGGGAGATGGATTACAGAATTATTCATATATTTAAGCAGCCATTCACTGTTACACAAAGCTCTATCAAGCCTTTTAAAAAGCAATCCACGTGACCAAGTAAACCTTGGACCCTTAAATTTCAAGTCAAAAAGTTGATGCCCATCAAACCACTTCCGAAACAGATTACACACTCCTGAGTTCCTGGCCACACCCCCTTGCTTTTCTGAGGCGTATAAGATAGAGTTGAAATCCCCACCTATCAACCAAGGCTCTTGAATTAAAGGCGCAAGGTTCTCCATATGGCACCACAGCTGTCTCCGCAACATTGGGTTTGGACTAGCATAAACAGCCGTTACCCAAGACACAAAAACATTGTTCCTGCAAATTTTAAAATGGATGAACTGCCTGTGATTAATTAAGACCTCCACCTCTATAGAACTTCGCCAAAGAAGCCAAATTCCTCCAGAGAAACCCACAGCTTCCACCCGGTGCGAGTAATCAAATCCACTTTTCTTTATAAATTCATCGGCTTTCACCCCACTAGTACGAGGTTCCATTAACACCACCATCAATGGGTTGTAATTTTTAATAATAGTCCTAAACGAGCGCCTGAATTCCCCCGAGGATGCCCCTTGGACATTCCAGAACATAATACTGACTGTCATAAAAAATATAAGAAGAGAGAACATGAGGCTACTGTTGCTGTCCAGAGACATCATCCATCAATGCCAACGGCGTTTCCTGAACCATCGAAATTTCATCATCAGTCATCCCATCTCCATCCATACCACTCATAGGAACATCTGGATGGTTACAAACATGTCCACCTTCCTTCACCCGAGAAGTGTTATGGTTATTAGGAGGGTCTGCTAAGGGTTGCGGATCCGATCCCTGCCTCTCTATATGATCCGTGGCCACTTCCCTTACATCTCCATTAAGAAGTGTTGGGGGAGAACAAAAAACCACTGTGTGTTTAGTAGGATCCAAGGTGGATTCGAAAGAAACCACACGTTGGTTGCTAGATACTTTCTGGGGGAAACTATGTGAATTGGATTTTTGGTTGGTATGGGGTAAGAGAGTTATATCCTCATCTTTGATACTTAAATCACTAGGCTGGAAATGGTTACTAGTAGGGACCACTGGAGCATTTAGCTTTCTGCTCTGATTCCTTATTACCACGGTCTTATTTTGCAGCTTTCGACGAGCTAAAATCTGTACTGTGTTATCTGTTTTGGCTGTAAATGTAGGGTTTGAGGCGGATATGAAAGGCTGGCGTGAGGTGGAGGGGAAGTCTGTGCAAGCCTCTTGCACTTGGTGTCTTTTAATATACTCGCAAGCGCACGAATCTATTGTAGTATAGATCTATGGTGACGAGTGTCGATCCCACGAGGAGGTGGATTTTAATTATATATAGAATTAATTTTGTAAATGGGTAGTTGGATTTATGGTGGAAATGATTTGGAATATGCTAATAATTAAATTAAAATGGCGAGAATAAATTCTAAAATTGGAATTGAAATGGCGAGAATAAATTGAAGAGAATTCTATTAAAATGACGTACTTGGGTATCTAGATCCGTATCAACATGCATCATGGGCTAAATAATCCGTATTAATGCCAATTAAATCATGAGGGGGGAATCCACACCTCATGAACCACGCTCTAATCAATATGTTGCTAAGGGCTTATCGTGCCAAATAATAATAACCTTATACTAGAAAGCCGGTGTAACCAAGGCGGTATCTAGACAAGATTAGTATTATTTGTCGACGAGAAGTCAAAACATCCACAAAAACTAGAGGGGAAGAGAAAATAAATTTACCAAATTAAGCCCATGACACATGTTGAGACTTCACCTTCAACCCAAGCTTGAAAGAAAATTAGCCACTCATAATTGAACTAGGGGCAAAATGGGAATTTATTAAAATATGAAGAAAATACAAGATGGAGAAGGAATTACAGAAAATGGATCCCAAAAATGGATTCAGAGATATCAAATTAGGGGGGGAGGCCCCCTTTTTATAGATACATGGAGTAAATCATGGCCATCGGATTAAAAACAGTTTGGACGCTCAGGATTGCGCCACGTCATCAGTCAACAGTCCACGGTTTGACCACGCGGATGAACAGTAACACGGTTTGACCCGACTTTGAACAGTAATGCGGTTTGACCCGGATGAACAGTAACGCGGTTTGGTTGAAACTAATCCTGTGTGATGCATGCACCGTACGCGAGATTTTTCGTCCACTGATATACTGCCACGTCACCATCAACAGTACATAAGAATTTTAGCCCAACAGGATCGTGACACCTCATCAGTCAATGCCACGTCATCAATCCGTCTATGTGAACAGTGCCGTGAACAGTAACGTATACAGTACTGTGTACGTGAATAGTACCGTACATGTGAATAGTGTCATTTTTCCTTTTATGGTCCTCCTAAGGTTTTCGACCGTCCTGAGTTCAAAAGTGATGTCCGTTTTGCCGTCTGATCTCTCCTTTATTGTGAAATGACTATAATGCCCCTAGAATACATAAATTACTTAATTAAAATAAAACACACGTAATTAAATCATAAGAATGTTAAATACATAAAAGTAAGGGTTGTTAGTAAGACTTGAAATGTAAAATGACGGTTTTCTCCTTTATAAATATGCATTTTCTAACACTCAACACACCCCCCAACCAGCTTATTGCTAGTCTCTAGCAAATAAAGCGAAAATAAAATTCAAATTCAAAATAATTTTTTTTTTAAATAGAAACACTCGTATTTATTCCATCAGATTAATGATAGCAATCAAATAAAAGTATAAGCATTATCTCTAGTCTAAAGTAACATCACACCCACATCAACCATCCACATGAATTAGCCCAGTAGACTTTGTTATAGCTATTTCAAGAATGACATGTCAAACCCCAAAATCTCACTGGAAGTAGTGACACTCTCACAAAGAAATTAAAACCCAATAAACATAGTCACTCCAATCAATGGTAATTGAGAGAGAAAATAATAAAGAAATGATATCACATGCTCTCACCAAGATGAAATAAATATGCCCTCAGCTTAGAAATAATATGATCTCAAGTCAAATAAAATGTTAGTTAACCCACTTTATTTATGTCTTTTTTTTTTTTTTAAGCAACACTACATCTTTTTAGCCCATATAACTAGCTTCTACTTCAAACTATAGTTCCCTAAAATCAAGAAGGACTTTTATTAGGACGAAACGTAGGCTAGGGACATGGCTAACAAAGAAGGAAAATAAGGAAAACAAAGTGTATGTTTGAGAAAAATACAGAGAATTTTTTTTTTTTTTTTTTTGGAAGTTGCAAGGTGGATTTCACCTATTTTTATTCTTTTGAAACAACAACTTTTGTTTTTGTTTTTGTTTTTTTTTTTTTTTTTGCTTTTATTTGGCATAACTTCACTGAACAAAATAATTATTTACATTTTCTCAAACATACATAGGTGATGGAACTTATAAGACATCGGGTAATACTCCAAATCGGAGTGGGTCAAGATGATAAGTTGACAAAGAAAATGTTTTTTTTTTTTAAAGGCTCAAAAGGGTTAACTATGGATATTTAATAAAAGGGATGGCTAGAAAGGCTCAAACGGATCAAAGATGGCCTTTCCATCGTCTTTTAGGGCTCTGAATAACCTTCCATATCTACTAGTTAGATGGGCCTCCAAATGTAGCAACACACTTTTTTTTTTTTTTTATTAAGGGTTTACTCAAAAGAAATCTAGAGATCGTGTATACAATAATAAACTGTTAAGCTGTATAAAGAATGGGCAAAAGGGTTACTCTCCAAGAAAAATGATAGGCTCAAAAACTCACTTGGTACTTATTATGACATGTTCATTCCTTCAAGCAACTCATATATGTCTCCAACATCAACATGTAGAGTAGCAAACATAATGTAACATCACTTAAGACCAAAGATAATACAAATACTAAAATTTAAATTAATCATGTCACCCAATGTTAAAACAAATCAAAATTTTTTTTTAAACAACATTCTACCCCCCAACCTATTCTAAACATAAAAAAAAAAAATATATGCATGCAGAAATGTGAAAATGATGTAGAAAAATTAATTTAGAAAAGTTACAAAAATGATAGAAAAGAAAATGATTTTTTTATTATTTTTTTTAAAGAAGATGCGTTTCTAGAGGAACTACACTCCATATTCAGCCATCTTCGACTCAAAAGTTGGAAAATGCATTTTTATAGAGGATAAATTAAAAAGAAGAAAAATAAACATAAACACATAATAAAGAAAAAAGAAAATGTCTTAATTTTTTTTTAAGTTTTTTTTTTTTTTAATTTTTTTTTTAAACGATGAAGATGCGTTTCTAGAGTCACTACACTCCATATTCAGCCATCTTCAACACAAAAAGTTAGCAACAGTTAGTTTCTACAACAAAAAATTAGTAAAAACTTAACCAAAATTTCATAATTGTCGACTATTCCCTCCCCCCAACCAGAACGAAACATTGTCCTCAATGTTTGAAATGAAAGAAGTAGAGTTTAGAAGACATCACCTGGGTGGTGCAACACAGAAGAAAATATTTACAGGCGGAGAGTTAAATCTAATTTGTACTTCTTACTGCTGCTACTGTTACCATCATTATTTGGACGTTCCAACACAAAGGTCCAGGGGTCTGGCTCCGGTCTATAAGCTTGTAATAGATCCAGTAGCTCATTAGCAGTGTGAGCACAAATAAAGAGTTTTTTCACATTAGCGGGAATGAAATAGTTTTTTATTGCATGGTTAAGAAATGCGATAAAGCCATCATAAAAGTTATTGACATTTAACAAACCGATGGGTTTCTGGTGGATGTGCAGATGGGCCCAAGATGCTAGTGTGATAAGTGCCTCTAGTGTTGCAAGATCTCCTGGAAGGAAAATAAAAGCATCAGCATAATTAAGCATTTCAGTTATTCTTTCTTGCATACCTGAGACGACTAACTCTTCTCCAGTTGATGAGTCAGACGAACTGCCCAATGGTTTTAGGACTCTTGGGATGATGCCTAACACTTGACTTCCTCTGATAAAAGCTGCTTCTGAGACCATTTTTGATAACCCTCGATTACCTCCTCCATACACCAAGTGTAATTTTCTCGCTGCTATGCTTCGACCAAGATCTATGGCTGCCTCAACGAACTCTTTATGTTTGCCATAGGTAAATCCAGAAAGCACACAAATGTTCTTGAATTGTCTATTGGGAGTAGCTGCCATTGTGATACTTCTCGAAAACAATTTGTGAGTGCTTGACAAAAAAGAAATCACATTTAAGAGTCTTGGTGATAGTGGGTCATGGTTGTGTATGAGGTAATATGTCAGTGTCAAATAACGCGTAAAGCACGTGGCTCGCAAGTCAAAAAAAAACAGTAAAAAGGAAAAAGCAAACAGTAATAAAATTATTAAAGACAATAATGCAAACAATAAGACAATAGTGAAATAAAATAACAATAAAGTAAAAGGATATTTACAGGTAGTTGCGACTGTGGCTCACATCTTCCTCTGGTTTTACGTCCAGAAACGGCTTGAACGCCCTCTATGGGTCGAGGATAGGCTTCCTATCCAGTTTTCTTATAAACTGGCAAACAGGGTCGTTTATAGTCAAATTCCCGAGACTATATCGTGCATGCTCTTTCTGGAATAACGGCCATAACTGGAGAATCGCTCCTTGCACATATCCACTGGGATGCGTTTCAAGAGACAAAAGGATATCATCCAATGACTCCTTATTCAAGCCATCCCTAATGAATTGAATCTTATCTTCCCTGTTATCAGACACCATTCCTAAAGAACATGGGTTTTTATTGCAACTCATTCTGGCACACTTATGACAAGCAACAAAAATTCTTCGAGCTCGTCGTTTTCTTGCATAATTTCCTTTACCACAACCAGGCATGTATGCAATAAATTTTGGAGGTAACTCACCTGCCGATCGTACTTTAGCCTCGATTAACCAACGGATGTCAGCAGGTATGTTATTCCTCATGAGTAATCGCATGCATTCGGACCGAGCTTTATAGATCGTAAGGAGGGCATTTTGAGGAAGTGAAGGGAATCGCTTGTGAAGCTTCGCTAGAATCTCGTTTCTGTCCATACCTTCGCCTCAGAATATCAGTTATTATGGGAAACTGAAGTAACCGACTTGATTGTCACGGAGTACCGTTATCCGCCACTTCACCGGGGTAACAAACTAAAGCACACAAATAGAAAAACAAATTAAAACACACAAAGAAAATTAAAATCGTCCTCTTATTGAATTTACCTCAAGCTCCAACTGGATGTCGTAAACACTTCTCTCAATGTCTCTGAGTTGGTGTTCTAAACCCTCAACATAGGCTACTAACTCTGGTGGTTGTAGAGCCCAAATGCGATGTGTTTTACAAAATTGAATCTGTCTTTTGAGATGAGTTTTGACACGTTGAAGTGGTTTAAGAATGTTCAGGAGGAACGGTCTAAGTATGAGACTCATGATTAAAAATGATAAGAGAAAACTTAATGGTAAAATAAACACACTTATGCAAAAACAATTTCAATTAGCAAAAGAATAATAATAAAAAGAAAAAAAGAAAAATCAAATCAACGAAAAGAAAAAAAAATCAATTCAAATTTGGTGGGTCACTCAAATTTATTTCGGTGTCTTCTTCATGTGGTTGGTACTCTAGATATGGCTTTAATCTTTGACCATTAACTTTAAACGTGACACCATTCTTTGGGTCTTTAATTTCAATTGCCCCATGTGGAAAAACAGTATGAACAATAAATGGGCCAGACCAACGAGAGCGTAACTTACCTGGGAATAGGTGCAAGCGAGAATTGAATAAAAGCACTTTCTGACCTGGAGTGAACGATTTTCTCATAATTTGCTTATCATGGAAGACTTTCATTCGTTGCTTGTAAATCTTGGCATTTTCGTACGCGTCATTGCGAATTTCTTCAAGTTCTGCCAGCTGTAATCTTCTTTCTGAGCTGGCTTGCTGCATGTCAAAATTGAATTTCTTGATGGCCCAATATGCACGATGCTCGAGTTCCACAGGTAGGTGGCAAGCTTTTCCATATACTAGCCTGTAGGGTGACATCCCAATCGGGGTCTTGAAAGTCGTTCTATATGCCCATAAGGCATCATCAAGTCTTAATGACCAATCTTTTCTGTCCGGCCTCACCGTTTTTTCTAATATGTGCTTTATTTCTCGATTGGAGATCTCAACTTGGCCACTGGTTTGCGGATGATACGGGCTTGCCACTTTGTGTGTGATTGAATACTTTGTCAAAAGTGCTTTGAATGCTTTGTTACAAAAGTGGGCACCACCATCACTGATTATTGCTCGAGGGAATCCAAAGCGTGAGACAATGTTGTTTTTCAAAAATCCTATCACCACCTTGTGATCATTGGTTCTACATGGAATTGCTTCTACCCATTTTGAGACGTAGTCAACACCAACCAATATGTATTGATGGCCAAAAGAAGGGGGAAAGGGTCCCATGAAGTCGATACCCCATACGTCAAAAATCTCAACCACTAAAATTGGATTTAGTGGCATCATGTTCCTTCGTGTAATGCTTCCCATTCGTTGACACCTATCACATGAAGAACAGAAAGTGTAAGCGTCTCGAAATATAGATGGCCAATAGAAACCACATTGTAAAACTTTAGTCGCTGTCTTCTTAGCACTGAAATGGCCTCCACAAGCTTGTTCATGGCAGAATGAAAGGATATTCTGAATTTCACTTTCTGGGACACATCGTCTAACAATTTGATCCGCACAATACTTGAACAAATACGGGTCATCCCAAAAGAAATTCTTTATCTCTGCAAAGAATTTAGCCTTGTCTTGCTTGGTCCAATGCTCTGGAAGTTTACCTGTAACAAGATAATTAACTATATCAGCATACCAAGGTAATACTTCCACACTCATTAATTGTTCATCTGGAAATGACTCATTTAATGGTAATTGTTCTATAATTGTGTCAAAATGGAGACGAGAGAGGTGGTCCGCCACAACATTTTCTGTCCCTTTTTTATCTTTGAATTCCAAGTCAAATTCTTGCAAAAGTAACACCCAACGAATTAGTCTGGCTTTTGCATCTTTCTTTGTGAGAAGATATTTAAGAGCAACATGATCTGTGAATATAATTATTTTACAACCAATGAGATAAGATCGAAATTTTTCCAATGCAAACACTACTGCTAGCATTTCTTTTTCAGTAGTTGAATAGTTCAACTGTGCATCATTCAATGTCATACTAGCATAGTAAATAACATGGGGAATTCGATCAACTCTTTGTCCTAATACTGCTCCTACTGCATAATCAGATGCATCACACATTAGCTCAAATGGTAATTTCCAGTTCGGGGCCTGAATGATGGGTGATGATGTCAACAACTGTTTTAATTTTTCAAACGCCATAAGACATGAATCATTAAAGATAAAAGGTACATCCTTAGCAAGTAAATTGCATAAGGGTCTAGAAACTTTGCTAAAATCTTTAATGAAACGTCTATAGAAACCAGCATGCCCAAGGAAAGATCTTACTTCTCTGACTGTTTTGGGTGGAGGAAGATTAGAAATGAGATCCACCTTGGCTTTGTCAACCTCAATACCTTTACTCGAAATGATGTGACCGAGAACAATACCTTGTTTTACCATAAAATGGCATTTCTCCCAATTTAAGACCAAGTTCTTCTCGATACATCTCTGCAGAACTAGTGTTAGATGATGTAAACATTGATCAAATGAATCACCAAAGACAGAAAAGTCATCCATAAAGACTTCAAGAAATCGTTCAACCATATCAGAAAAAATGCTTAGCATGCATCGTTGAAATGTAGCAGGTGCATTACATAATCCAAATGGCATTCTCCTATATGCAAATGTGCCAAAAGGGCAAGTGAAAGTAGTTTTCTCTTGATCTTTTGGTGCTATGGGAATCTGATTATATCCTGAGTAACCATCTAGAAAGCAATAAAATTCATGGCCTGCTAATCTATCAAGCATTTGATCAATAAATGGTAAAGGAAAATGGTCTTTACGTGTGACAGAATTCAATTTTCTATAATCAATGCATACACGCCATCCTGTAGTCACTCTAGTGGGTATCAATTCATTATCAGCATTGGTAACTACTGTGACTCCTGACTTTTTAGGGACAACTTGTACAGGACTGACCCATGAACTATCAGAAATTGGGTAAATGATACCTGCATCTAATAGCTTAAGGACCTCAGTTCTAACAACTTCTTTCATGTTAGGATTTAACCGACGTTGCATCTCCCTAGTAGTTTTGGCATTTTCATCAAGGTGAATGTAATGCATGCAATCTACTGGGTTTATACCTTTAATATCTGCTATGGTCCATCCTAATGCTTCTTTGTGCTCTTTTAAAACATCCAACAACTTACCTTTTTGTTCGTCATTTAGGGATGATGAGATGATTACCGGCAGAGTACTTTCTTCTCCCAAAAACGCATATTCCAAAGTGTTGGGCAATGGTTTGAGCTCGAGTTTCGGTGGTGATTCTGATGATGGAATGAGTTGCTTCTCTGATGGTGCTAGTTGTTCAACTCTTGACTTCCATTTATTAGTGTCCATAGATGGTGCTGAGTCAAGTAGGGCATTGACCTCTTCGACCGATCTGTCAATATCAAAATCAAAACCAAAGTGAGTTAAGCATGTCTGTAAAGGATCATCACTAAGGTTTGAAACAAAAGTGTCATCAACTAATGCTTCTATTAAATCCACATCAACAATTCCATCATCTGCATTGTGAGGTTGTTTGGCAATGTTGAAGATGTTCAACTCCATAGTCATGTTGCCGAAGGACAATTGCATATTTCCGGTCCTACATTGAATGTGAGCATCCGCAGTTGCCAAGAAAGGTCGGCCTAGAATAATGGGGATGTGCTTCCTTGAATCCTGTATTGGTTGAGTGTCAATTACAATGAAATCAACAGGAAAATAAAACTTGTCTACCTGGATAAGCACGTCCTCCACAATACCACGAGGTATTTTTGTGGACCGATCTGCAAGTTGTAACACCACTGGAGTTGGGTGTAATTCTCCCAGTCCAAGTTTCACAAACACTGAATAAGGTAACAGATTTACACTAGCTCCTAAATCCAACAAAGCATTCTCAATTGTGTGGTTCCCTATACTACATGAGATAGTGGGGGAGCCTGGGTCTTTGCATTTTAAAGAAATTTTATGTTGGAGTATAGAACTAACGTTTTCTGTTAAAAATGCCTTCTTTTGAACATGCATGTTTCTCTTTTTAGTACAAAGGTCTTTAAGAAACTTGGCATAAGATGGAACTTGTTTAATAGCATCAAGCAAAGGGATGTTAACACTTACCTGTTTGAAGATTTCAAGAATCTCACCTGTGGATTTTCCCTTTTTTCCTTTCGCTAACCTCTGAGGAAATGGAGCTTTGGGAACATATTCTTGTGGGTTGGTTTCTTCTTTCTCCTCCGGTGATGAGTCATCAACATTCACAGGTACAATTTGATTTTCTTTTGTCACTGGCATCTCCACCTTGTTGTCGACTTCTTTTCCTTTTCGCAAGGTCATTACTGCTTTGACCTCTCCATGCTGCTGTGGTGAACTGGTACTTGCTTCATGCACTCCTTTAGGATTAGGTACTGGTTGACTTGGAAACTTACCTTTCTCAACGGTCATTGCCAAGGTCTGAACTGAAGAAGCAAGTTGTCCCACCATCTTCTCGAGGCTTGAAACTGATTGGGCTTGTGAGTTGAAGCCCGCTCTCAACTCATTTCGTAGTCCATCAATGGTGCGGTTCTGTTGCTCAATCGTGGAGTGAGTAACATTCCTGAAATTCTGGAATGCATCCTCCCATGGTCTAGGTTGAGAGTGGTTCTGGTTTTGATTGTATGGTCTGAATGGGGGCTGAGAGGCTTGAGGATTTTGTGGAATTGGTGGAGCTGGAGCTGTTGGTCCATTCTGTTGGAATCCTTGAGACCATGAAAAATTGGGGTGGTCTCTCCATCCAGGGTTATATGTGTTGGAGTATGGGTTGTAATTTGATAGCTTTCTCATTACACCTATGGCATTGGCTTGATCTGAGTATGAGTCATGGTCATGTGGCTCTGTTGATTTAGCAGTCGATAATGATGCTATTTGTCGAGAGAGACCTTCAATTATCGCTTTGACTTCTTTAATTTCTGAGCTTGATTCGCCAATTTGAACCTCATTTACTCCTTTAATTCTTCTAGTATTCCTGAGTGATCGACTCCGTTGTTGGGAATTATCCGCTTGTCGCTGAAAGAATTCCCAAATCTCGGATGCACTTTTTGACATTAGCTCTCCTCCACTTGTCGCCATTAGCCATTCTTGCACATTCGGCAATAATCCCTCCAAAAAGTATTGGCATTGGTGCCATTTCTCGTACCCATGATGTGGACACTTCAAGAGTAGCCCATTAAATCGCTCCCATGTTTTAAAAAATTGCTCGTCCTCTCTCTGGGTAAACTCCGAGATTTCCCTGCGAATAGCATTGGTTTTATGCACTGGAAAATATTTATTTAAAAATTTTGTAACCATTTGTTCCCATGATGAAATGCTATTGGCAGGTAAAGTATTTAACCATGAACGAGCTCTATCCTTTAAAGAAAATGGGAATAATCTGAGTTTAACATCATCGTCTGAAAAATTTTCATATTTAAAAGTTTGACAAATGGCATGAAAATCATTCAGATGATTATATGGATCCTCATTTTCTAAGCCATAAAATGTGGGGAGACAATTTAGCACACTAGGTTTTAATTCAAAACTCCTAGCAGCTACATTTGGGTATCTTATGCATGATGTGCTCAAATTAGCTAAGGGACTAAAATAGTCCTTAAATGGCCTCTCCTGTGGTGCTTGTAAATCCATTTTATTTTTAACGTGTTTGTGTGTGCGAAGTGTTTTTTCTAATTCAAGGTCTATAGGTTCAAGATTAGGTAATAATGACCTACGACCATGCATACAAAACAAATAAAATAAAAATAAAGATGCAAACAAAACAAAAAATAAAGATGGGAACAAAACAATTAAAAATAAAGAAGAGGGAGAAATTACGATACTAACCTTATTGCGCTATTACAACCTTTCTATAAAAATACACAAAAATAAATACGTGAAAGAAATTAACTAAAAAGAATTAGTAAGATAAACAAAAATTACAAAGAAAAAAAAATAACTTGAAAATTAAATTACAGAAATTTAAAGAAGAGAAAAAGAAAAGAAATACTAACCTTTAAATGTAGATTTACTTTTTTTTTAATAATTAAAAAAAATACAAGAAAACAAATAAAAGAAATTATTCACAAAAATTAATTCTATGAATTAAAATTACTTACCTCCCCGGCAACGGCGCCAAAAACTTGTTGTGCAAATTTTAATATACTCGCAAGCGCACGAATCTATTGTAGTATAGATCTATGGTGACGAGTGTCGATCCCACGAGGAGGTGGATTTTAATTATATATAGAATTAATTTTGTAAATGGGTAGTTGGATTTATGGTGGAAATGATTTGGAATATGCTAATAATTAAATTAAAATGGCGAGAATAAATTCTAAAATTGGAATTGAAATGGCGAGAATAAATTGAAGAGAATTCTATTAAAATGACGTACTTGGGTATCTAGATCCGTATCAACATGCATCATGGGCTAAATAATCCGTATTAATGCCAATTAAATCATGAGGGGGGAATCCACACCTCATGAACCACGCTCTAATCAATATGGTGCTAAGGGCTTATCGTGCCAAATAATAATAACCTTATACTAGAAAGCCGGTGTAACCAAGGCGGTATCTAGACAAGATTAGTATTATTTGTCGACGAGAAGTCAAAACATCCACAAAAACTAGAGGGGAAGAGAAAATAAATTTACCAAATTAAGCCCATGACACATGTTGAGACTTCACCTTCAACCCAAGCTTGAAAGAAAATTAGCCACTCATAATTGAACTAGGGGCAAAATGGGAATTTATTAAAATACGAAGAAAATACAAGATGGAGAAGGAATTACAGAAAATGGATCCCAAAAATGGATTCAGAGATATCAAATTAGGGGGGGAGGCCCCCTTTTTATAGATACATGGAGTAAATCATGGCCATCGGATTAAAAACAGTTTGGACGCTCAGGATTGCGCCACGTCATCAGTCAACAGTCCACGGTTTGACCACGCGGATGAACAGTAACACGGTTTGACCCGACTTTGAACAGTAATGCGGTTTGACCCGGATGAACAGTAACGCGGTTTGGTTGAAACTAATCCTGTGTGATGCATGCACCGTACGCGAGATTTTTCGTCCACTGATATACTGCCACGTCACCATCAACAGTACATAAGAATTTTAGCCCAACAGGATCGTGACACCTCATCAGTCAATGCCACGTCATCAATCCGTCTATGTGAACAGTGCTGTGAACAGTAACGTATACAGTACTGTGTACGTGAATAGTACCGTACATGTGAATAGTGTCATTTTTCCTTTTATGGTCCTCCTAAGGTTTTCGACCGTCCTGAGTTCAAAAGTGATGTCCGTTTTGCCGTCTGATCTCTCCTTTATTGTGAAATGACTATAATGCCCCTATAATACATAAATTACTTAATTAAAATAAAACACACGTAATTAAATCATAAGAATGTTAAATACATAAAAGTAAGGGTTGTTAGTAAGACTTGAAATGTAAAATGACGGTTTTCTCATTTATAAATATGCATTTTCTAACACTCAACAGTGTCCACCTTCATCCGGGACTTGGGATAGAATGTGAAACCTTGAGGTACCAGCTCCAGTAAACTCCCTATTCCGATTTAAGTCTCCAGTATTCACCCTTCCATTATTAGGCTTTCTTCCTCTCCTAGGAGCCATCATCCAGGGACCAAATGGTTCCACAGTGCTGTCGCCATTACAACCTTTAGCATGTTGGCCAGGAGCCTCGTTTCCCGGCATTGCCTGATGGGATTGACCATCTTCTTCAGAGCTTGTCGAGTTCTTAGCATCTTTGCAATTACTACTACTGTGCTCGTAAAGTCCACACTTATAACAAATTACTGGCAAGCCCTCATATTCGACCTTCTGTATCTTCCCATCCAACTCAAACTGAGACACCAGTGGCCTAGTTAAAGAGATACTCACTGCAAGGCGGGCAAATCTTCCACGAGATGAGGAGGCTGTATTCGAATCGATTGTAATCACGTTCCCCACTAACTGACCCAGCTTTTGAAGAACTTTTCGATCGTAAAGATGAACAGCAAGGCCAGGTAATCTGATCCACACCGTGACCTGTTCAAGAGCCGTGTTTGTGAAGTCAAAGGAGGGCGTCCATGGCTGCACCGTTAAATAGTGACCCATGACAAGCCACGGCCCCTTGGTTAATGCATCCATAGCATCCCCTACCGAGCGAAACCGAACCAGATAATAGTTATTCTCCAAGTCTATCACTGAAAACCCCATGGCTGATTTCCACATGCCATTCAATCTTGCACAAAGGGCTCTATAGCCAATTGTGCGGCCAAGCAACTTTACAACAACCGAGTTCTTCCAAGGCTCACTTAACTTAGCATGAACCCTAGCCGAAAAAGTGATGGATGGCATGGATCCCTCGTTACTTTTAGTAACATCCCCTTCCTCAAAATCCCAGTCATCTAGTCCACCTCCAACTCCTTGCTCCATCGCTTGCGTCGCATTCACTAGGGTTTCTTTGTACGATACCTGAGCAGTGGGATCACCAGCATGTTCCTCATCGCGAAACCTCACTTTTTTAGTCATTCTAGCCTCCCTAAACGGCGGGGGAAAAATCCCTCCGGAGATAGGGTTTCCTTCACGTCCGAGGTTTTCGGAGCTTTCCATAGGAATATATGTTTTTTTTTTTAGAGTTAATGTGAATTTAATAGCAATATAGCTGGAAAGACAGTACAAGATGCGGTACTGGATAGCAAATATATATTAAGGATCTTAGTATAAATTAATTCAAGTAATGCGATTATGTGATTGACCGTACAGTTAATGCGTTTGGTAAAATGAGTACATGTGTTCTCATCTTACAACGCTATCAATGACAATAAATTGAAGAAAGATGTGATAAATAAGGAAATAAAATCTGGAATCAGTTGGCCAATTTGCATTAAAGAATAAGTAATAATCGAGAGCTAATTATTTGGTCAAAGGTCAAACAAAATGGACAAATCGTACATTTTGATTTAATTTTTTGTTAATTAAAGCTCAGCGGCTGGAAGGGTTAGTTAAAAAATTATTATTACTATCATTATTAGGGACAAACCTATGGTACCACAGTTGTACAGTGCTACAGTTAGATCCAATTATTAAATCTAACTTACAGTTGTTACCAGAGTTAGATTTAATGGCTGGATCCAACTGTGGCACCATACAACTGTAGCACCATAGCTGGACCCATTAGCCATTATTAGCATCTTCATGATGGGTTCGAGAAAGTGCTTTTGCAAGGCTCGTGAAGGTGCCTAGTGGACCTTAAAATATTATTAATCTTTCTCTACTTAATGAAGTAATTAAAATGCCAAGGATTAATTCAAGAACAAAACTCACTTTTTCGTTTTGACTTGAACCGAAAATCAAGTAGCTTTGTAATCAATCCAAGCTCCTCAAGGTGCCTAGTGGACCGAAAAGACCAATAAAACATGTCTTAATATAATGGATTTTTTTATATTAAAATGTGTATTTTTTTTATCTTTTAACTTATTCTTTATTTTAATAACTTAAGAGATTTTTCATTAGAAAATTATTTATACACATACATATATATAATCTTCCAATGAGGAATTTAATAAGCTAAAAAGTAAGAAAAAAATACATTTTCTAATTAATGCAGTGTTTTTTATCATATAATTTATTAAAATTTTTGTTTTTTTATCTCTAGGTTGTCCTTTACCATATTAAAAATAAGAGATCTCTCATCAAATAACAACAAATATATATGTATGGGTACCGATCTGGTTTTGGATCTTGGATAAGATTGGAATATATAAATATATATGTGTGTGTGTGTGTGTGTAATGTTCTAATTAATGATCTTTAACTATATTAAAGCTGGAAATAAGTTAAAAAAATAAAAACACAAACTCTAATGCATTGTATTTTATCAAGTAATGTGTTGAAATATATGTGTTTTTGTCTTTTAACTTATCATTGACTTTAATATGGTTAAGGATTCCTGATTGAAAATTATAGTTCTTCTCTAGTGCGGGTGCTTTCATTTTCTTTTCATGCGGACACACTTTTAAGCCGTACAATTTAATATAGTCAGTTGTTAATGCTATTAACTTGCACGACTTTATAGCATATGAAAAATTAACTCTATTAAGTCGTATAGCTTAACAATATTTACGCATTTAAAAAAGATAAGGGTAGCCGCACCTGAGAATGTGTGTGTGTGTATATATTACGTAATATGATTTAATAGTGTAATGACTTATATTATTAAAGCATATGTATTAATAGCTTTCCCAAACTTTGATAAAGTTCAAGATTATAGAGAAATGTTTCAGTTCGGAATTTTAAAGTGCGGGAAAGTGCGGTAAAGTTTTAAAACCGCATGGTTTTAAAGGCTTAAAACTATAAGCCTTTAAAGTCGTGCGATTTTAAAGCTTTCCTGGATTTTCCTGCACTTTAAGATCCCTCACCAGAAAACTACTATATATAGTCATTATCTAATAAGAGTTCTCTTAAGTTATTAAAGTAAGGAATAAACTAAAAGACACGCAAAACACACACTCCAGTACACTATACGAGAAAATACTATTGAAGTGCATGTTTTTGTTGTCTTTTAGTTTATCTCTTATTTTAATAACTTAAGAATCCCTTTAATAACTTAAGAAAAAGACTATATATATATATAGTCTATTTCTAGTGAGAATATCCTTACTTTGTGTATACTAAAATATTAAGAAACACATATTTCAATATGTTAAAAATTAATTTCTTTTTATTTATTAGTATATTGAAATTTTTGTTTTTCTTGTCTATTAAACAGTTCAATATGTATATATATATATATATATAAACAAGACCGTGAAATATTATTAATCTTTGTCTGGTTAGTGAAAACTATCTTTTTGTTTTGACTTATTGAACCCGAATGAAGTAGCATAGAGATCCTCTATTAATCTATCGCTATCATCGAATTCAATAAAATTAAGGGAAATTATCACTGCACCACCTCTTTTTTGCCTTACGTTCATCCAACCACTAAACAATTCTAACATGTTATCTGCACCACCTTTTTTTTTTAAATTTGTATCAATTAGCCACTTTTTAACTAACACAATTAAATAATTTAAATGAAATGACAATTTTACCCCTAAATAAATTAAAAGATCATTTTATTTTAAAAAAACTTTGAAAAATAAGAAAATTATAGTTATAAAATACCCCTAAGTTTAATAAAAAATAAATCCCAAAATTAGAATTTTTATTTTTAATAAAAATCTAAATAAAAATTATAATTATAAAAATAATTACAAAATTTTGGGATTTAATAAAAATCCCCTAAATTATTAAAATTTTGGGATTTATTTTTTAATAAATAAATTCAGTCATTTTTATTAAAATTTTGCAAAATTATAATTTTTTAATAAAAATAATTATTAAAATTTTACAAAATCTAAATTAAATAAAAATCAGCTGAGAACCTTTGTTGGAGATTTATTTTTATTAAATTTTGGGGTATTTTTATAATTATAATTTTCTTATTTTTCAAAGTTTTTATAAAATAAAATGGTCTTTTAATTTATTTAGGGGTAAAATTGTCATTTCATTTTAAATTATTTAACGGTGTTAGTTAAAAAGTGGCTAGTTGATACAAATTAAAAAAAAATGTGGTGCAGAAAATATGTTAGAATTTTTTAGTGGTTGGATGAACATAAAACAAAAAAAAGGTGGTGCAGTGATAATTTCCCTAAAATTAATAGTTAAAAACTCTAAAGCTGTGGCTATGGTGTTTCAGTTGCATTGTACGTCTGTCCCATTTTTTTTATAGGTAAGAACTTTTTTAATTATTAGTAATAACTTATTTTAATTACCAGGTAGGTTACGCGAACTTGTTACATCTGATGAGCAATTTATCAAGAACAACTTAAACCTTGCAGCAGATGTACAGTGCAGTTGATGCACTGTAACATGACCCAAACTTTAAAACTACTAAAAGTACAAAATATAAGAAATAAAAAAGACGCAATGATTTGGGCAAAATGCAAATAGAAAGCTTTAGTACAAGACCTTATATCGAAGCAACCCAAAAATGTTTATTATGAAAAAAAAAAAGGCCGTGGTTACCAATGGATTTTCAAAATGCAAATTGCATGTGATCTTCTTGAATGCCTCATAAAAAAGAAGCCAATGATTGCTCTAGGTGTTATATATATCTATATCCATACCCATGCCAAAAAAAAAGGGGGTCAAAAGAGATGAATTTGAGAGAATTAGGAAATGGAAGGAGATAATGTTGTCAGGATTCCTCGTTAGTCTCAAAGGAAGCAGCAGCAAGCTAAGGTGAATCGAATGGAGTCAATCGCAGCCAAATAATGAAGGTTTCTGGTGAGCCTTTGATTAATTCTGACTCATTTTGGAACTCTTTTTCCTTTTGTCAACTTGTAACCGCTCATACATGTAACCACCAAATTTGATGTACATGATCATGTCTCCACACTGCAGCTCCAATCATAAAATTAAATATCCATAAGATATATATATATATATATATATATATTAGTTTTCCAATCAGGAATCCCTAACTTTAATAAAGTTAGAGATCAGTTAAAAGATAAAAAAATTTAAATTTTAATACACTACATGATAAAATACAGTGCATTGAAATCTGTATTTATTTTGTCTTTTAGCTAATTCCTGCCTTTATTAAAGTCAGAGATATATATATATATATATTTAACATTACAAACGCTAACACTAAATTCTACCTATCAAATAGTGGAACCTCAATACAATACTATCGTATCAAATAAATTTCTAAAATATTAATTTGGAATGTAAAAATTGAATACGACAATAAAATTTATTGACATACAATTCTAGCCCTATATTTACCCACCATACTTCTATACCTAATATTTACTTAAAGGGATATGTATATATAACACTCTTTGAGAAGAAAATGAAATTAAATGAATACAAATCAACACCATTCACTTGATAGCCAGAGATATTACTATATCAATAAATTAAAGACGTTGAGTTATTGAATCACACTAAACATAAATTAATTAGTTTGTATTATTCTAATACTCACACGGCATTACTCATTGGAGATTGCTGTGACAATTTGAGTAATGCATCATGTGCATAGGTCACATGATTATCCATGTGCTAATCGATATACTTCAGCTGGAAGGCTTCGGAGCCTTGTAAATAATAATTAAAAAAGGTTAAAGGATATGCCAATTTATAATTATTATTACACCAATTTGTTAATGTGCAATTAATTCCACATTAAATTTGAAGCAATCACTTCTTTCCATTATATGCAATGCGCTTGAAAGTATTAATTCTACGTGGCTGATAATAAAACAAGTTGTACCAACAGTACACTACAACTGAAAAAGATTATTCAGATTTTTTTATTTATAGACGTTTAGAAAACATATAGGAATATTAAAAAGATATTTGACAATTACAAAATTCAAAGTTGAGAGTGAAGAGATTGATTTACTAGCTAAAAGGAGGTAAATGTTCCTCTAATTTTTAGAGTTTGAGCTAATTATTTAATCTATTTTAAAAATTATCAAAAATATCCACTTAGTAAATTTAAGGGTTTTCTTATGTCACGTTTAATGTAATTTATAATTAAACTTTTAAGTATAAATATGAATAACAAAATAATGGGTCTTAATGGATCTACAAATAAATTTTATCTGACTGTAAGTTACATTAAATATATTTAGGAAACCTTTTGAAAATATATATACTCGATCCAATCCCATGCTCGATGACGAATTTGAAAATCATTTAATGCGTCAGAACCGTCAAGTTTCAACCATGATTTTCAATTTTTCCTCAGAATGAGCTCACTCATTAATATTGGCTACGTGATGCTTTAATGAAGAAAAGTTGGTGTCTTGGCAAAGCCAATTATTGCAAATAATACAAGAAAATTTATATATGATATGATTTGATACATCAATGAAGGATTTGGTTTCTGATCATGATCTTGCTGCAGAACAACCTGTATTCGCATAATGGCACATAAAATTCATCTTCATCATCAGAGAGATGAACTAAAGCAGTATTTGATACATCAAAATCAACCATGTACTTTCAACCTGTTGCACTTCATAATTCACAACTCAAGCGAAATAAAAAGTGAAACAAAAATTAAAATTAAAATTAAAAAAAAAAACCCCCTTGATAATGTACAGAATAATCATTGGAAAGTTGGTGGTGTGAAATAATGAGAACATGGTGGGTGTGGCTTGGAACGAATATTAGGGGAAAAGATTATGAATGATAAAATGAAAATATATGCAGAGTGATGACTCATGAAACAGCACGGACAAAAGTTTCTACAAGATTACATGTGTAAATGATATACATAATGCAGAAATAAAACAGTTATTTGTTCATGTGCGCTAAAATATTGTCATATATTTTCTTATGTTACTGGGATTCATTTTGTTTAATAGCAGCATGAGGAATGGTTGCATCTTTTCCCAAAGAGAAAGTCTATGGCACATTAGAAATAATACAATTAATTATTACATGTGTGACGTGTAGTTGAATTTAATATAACTACTATTTACATGTTGGTTTTCAAAATAAATGAATATATAACATAATATTATTTATGACTGAAGTAGTAAATATTTCCCATGTATTCTGGCCAAATGGTGCAATGTGCTGGCCTGACTGACCTACATTAGTCAGACACTTGACAAAATGAAGTTGAGTGGATGTTGAGGAAGCTATTTGTTATAAAGGTTATTGTCTATTAACGAAGTCCAGTGAAGAAGATTGGTGGGTTCCTGATACATTCAATAGAATTGTAGCAGAACCTAGGCAAATTAAAATCTCGTTACAATAATATGTTTTGCCAATCCCGAGCCTTCGGGTCAACGTGCTAATTTATAAGTCGATGAATTAATATCCATTGATTAATAGGTTTTTCTTAGTTAAATGCCATTAGCTTATCGAGGTTCTACTATTTATTAAGTCTTCTATATTCCTTTGGTTAAAGTTTAGATAAAATGATCTCAATATTCATCCAAAGAAACACATAAACTATACCTTATCACGGACCACGTTGACGGGCTGTTGAAGAGCGTTTTGCCCACAAACAGCAAGAAAAAGTAGAATGGAGAATTATGCAGTCTTCCTTCAAGCAATTTTGATTCACCTAAGCACATTTGGTTCTGGGTTTGACCTTATTTAATATATAGAAACAGCAGCGTTGTTTTAGGCGAAACAAGTCTTGCAAAATCCGCACGGTTTTCTAAATGAATGGAGGCAAATGTTTCATTTTCACGAATATTAATTGAAATTTCATCCAATGACTAATAATTGCAACAAATTTCAGGATGCCTATGCAAAGAATATTAGGACTTCGAAAAATATATTTTGGGAAATTGCTTTTGCACTATAAAGAACTAAGTATTTACATCAACTATTACACACAAGGTTGATATACAGAGCGACCACCGATCAGGCAGTAAAAGTAGAACCACCCGTCCACAACAGTTGCTGGCCCTAATAATGATATTTCAAAACTTGCGAGAGATGCAGTTGATTATCTCATTCCTAGCCGTGAAAGGCAGCCTTGCAATTTTCCTTAAAAGTTTCGAATAAGGAATATCATTGTCAAGCCCCATTCAAATCTTTGGACCAAAGACACCAAAAGACAAGCATGGGTGCTCAATAATTTGTCCCTTCACTGGTCTTGCAATGCACTTTCTGAGGATGCCGCTGGAACTGCCGGAAGCAAAACAAAATGTATGTAAATAATATTTCAAATGTGAATATTAAAAACAAAGAAACCCATGTAGCAAGAGTTTGAAGCCACTTTGGTAACGACTACAAATGCAAATTTAGAAAGCTACTACCCAGAAGCATGCTTCTCATTAGCAGAGAATCTCGCACTAACAAAGAACAGTGTTAAAAAACTTACATAGAGAAGTAATGCAGTGGGCTCACCTTTTTTCCTTTTGGGTGGTCTGATGCCACCGCCAGCGATTGAAGTTGGGGAAAGAGACCTTTTAGTGGGTGCTGGTTTCACTGGTTCTGGCTTCTTCGAGGAAATGAGAGAAGAATAAAGAATGGCATCAACAGCTTCACGTTGTTGCTTTCTTTTTGCGATTAAAGCGTCGGAACTGCCTACACTATTAGGATTTCTTCCTTGATCATTTGCCTCTTGCTCCTTTTGACTACCTCCAGTTGAAGGATCCGAACCTTTCAATTTTTTCAAGCTTCTGTCCTGCTCAAAAGATTTGCTTGAACCTTTTGAAACCTTGAACTTCGAGTGCTTATGACTATTACCTGCTTCATGTCCAGAGTGGTCTGATTTACCCTTTGAATATTTATCTTTCTGCTGATCTAAAGGTGCACTTTGGTCTAGTTTACTCTTTGAATATTCATCTTTCTTCTGATCTGTAAGTGTATTTGAAGAACTGAATTTCTTTTTGCCGCTCTCTTCCCCTCTGGTTTCACTATCCAAAACATGCTCTCCTAAAACTGCTGATTTCACACTCTTTGATGTTCTGCTCTGACCATTTGCAGCAGCAGAAGGATGATCAGTCTTGGGAAGATCAGATTGATCTCTGGCTCTTCTTCTGCTAGTTTGTAGATCTTCTCTCTTTGCCGAAACAGTATCATTATCTCTAGCAACTGCCTTGTTACACTGAGCCATATGGTCGATATCTCTTGTTTTCGTTTCTACACCTGCCCTACTCTTGCGACCAATCTGTTTGACAAACTGATTAGTATCTCCATGCTTTTCAGTGTGTTTCAGCTGGCTTAAATGATCATCCTGAAGTTCAGAAGAATGGTTCTTCCTAAGAGAGGATTTAAACATGGACTTAAACATGGATGCATATGGCTTTTTAATTGATATGACCAGATTTCTCTCCTTAGCATCCTTTACAAGAGCAGCCCAGTTATAATTCATCTGCAAAGTCCTCGCATTACCTAAAATCCATAAAGAGAGTCTGGCTCTCGTCAAAGCAACATTCATTCTTCTTACATCAGCAACAAACCCAATACTGCTTGAGCGGCTCCCAGATGAAGCAGAGGATGAATCTGCTGCTCTAACAGTGGAAAGTATTAGTATGTCAACCTCTCGGCCTTGGAAACCATCCACAGTATTAAATTCTATATCAGATGTAACAGAAGATCCAAATGCATTAGAAAACTGAGAACGCAGAAGCCCAAGTTGACTCTTGTATGGTGTGATAATGCCAATTCTTCCACCAACAAACTCAGATAGATACCTTCATGAAGTAGGTAATATACAAAATTAAGAAAAAATCAACTATGAACAACTGCACATTCAAACATAAGTTAAAATCAAAACTAACATTTAGGGTGAAAAACAAATACCTCTTTCTGAAAAACCTGAGCAACTCAACAGCAGCATCAACCTCATGCTCATTATAAAGGGAGAATGCACCAGCATTCTTACCACGAAGCTCTTGGCCATCACTAATGTCATAAAATACATAGGGCCCAAGACCTCCAGTAACATGAAAAGGTGCTGATTTTCGCGACATCTCCTCACCATTCAAAAGCTTATTTTCATAAAAATGCAATGAAGGAAACCGACATATGTCTGGGTGCATCCGGTACTGCCAATAGAAGAAAGCTTGTAAGTAAAACAAACTATTGGTAGTGATCATAGATGTCAAAGTTTAATCCTCTCCTAATTTGGTTCCATAGGACAGATATATTACTTAGAAGGAAACATATTGTAGTCCCAGGCAGATGCCATATCGGCAGCACTCATGTGCCCATAATATAAGAGTCAAATAATCAACCTATGGCAGGCTTCATTCCCATATTTATACTGAAGTTGGGGATAAAGCTCAATAAAAGCCTTCTTAGTTGGTTTAAGGGACTGGATTATATTGATATCTAAAGAAACTAATGAGAAGTTTCTCTCTCAACTTTCTCTAGTTGGATGTACTTTACTGTCTTAGAGTCACTCTCTCTCATTTCCCTGATTAATGTTAGCTAACCAATTGATAACTTGTAGACTAAGTGGTAAAGCTCAAACCATCAACCAACAGTCTGTAAGATTCTGAATATCCAAAAGTTTCATGGTCTTCAACACAATTAATTTAGAGGCCCATGAGGAAAGAAAAATATAGATATTCGTATTTGACTTTACATAGAATAAACTAAATATGATAACTAGCACGTATGAATATTCAAAATTATTTAGATACAGTGAAGTCTGATTGAAAAATACAAAACTTTCTTTTCTTCCAAGGACAACAGGGGAAAAAAAAAAACTATCCCAGTCCACAAAATAGTTTTTTAATCTTCCTCATCTTAGAGGATGCAGGAGAATAATGTAACTCAAGGCAGGGCTGGCAGACAATAAAATGATATTACAAAGAAGAGCTCATGCCAACGCGGTAGAATACAGTCGTTAAGTATCTGAAATTCAGAAATTTTAAAAACCCACATTGGTCAAGTGAAAATGAAGCTGGAAAAACTGCTGGAATCAAAATACATCCTACAGGAAGCCCTTAGGATAACCAAAAACTGGAAATCATTTCAGTCCAAGCTTATCTACTATAAGCACTTCCATCATAGAGATTCATAACTAGAATGAGCCATCAATTGCAAGTTAACAATATACATTCATCTTGTACAACCATTGAATTAAATTTCTGATAATATTAACCAACTTTGTATAAGCCAAAACTAACAACCTTAATAACACTTCTCACAAGTGATAGCTTTAAACCTTGCAACGCATCTTTTGATATATGTATGCAGAGAGAGAGTATTGATTTGAGAGATGTTGCTTATGTTATGGTGACTAACACTACCACATAGTGTTGTTTGATTCCACAACTTCAGCAACATCCACAAGGGGCTAAAAGATTGCACCACATATGCAGTTGCTCTCTACAAGGTCCATGTAGTTGCGAACAGGACCAGGGATCCCAGATTATACTCATAACCAGAGATCCCACATTTAGGTTTCAGTTTCATCTGTTCCATTACAATGAATCCAACAGCACCAGTTTTATTTTTTAAAAAAATTAGTTCAATGGTGGGCCCCACCACATTGACTTTTTATTTATTTATCTTCACTTCTTCCAATGGTGGGCCCTTGTTTTTTTTTTTAATTTTTGATTTCTTCAAATGGTGTCAAGCGGTGGGGCCATCATTAGAAGAAATTAAAAAGAGTAAAAATAAAAATAGGGCCGGTGGATCCACAAAAATATCTCAGACTTGGTTCCTAGATTTTTTTTTTGGGGGGGAATGTTCTAATGGGGGTCCCATACTTTAATAGAATATGGGATTCCAAAAAGACAAAAACACACATTTCAATATACTACAAGAT
Source organism: Citrus x clementina (assembly GCF_000493195.1). Lineage (NCBI taxonomy): Eukaryota > Viridiplantae > Streptophyta > Magnoliopsida > Sapindales > Rutaceae > Citrus > Citrus x clementina. The sequence goes on from NW_006262274.1 coordinate 5,805,106, forward strand.
AAAATACACTGCGCTGAAGTGTGTGTTTATCTTGTCTTCTAGTTTATCCCTTACTTTAAAGTAAGGGACCCTCATTAAATATATACACACATGCACATATACATATATACATAAACATGAACATATGTATACATCCATACCTAAGTGAATACAAGGTTAATTATAAAATTAAAGTTTTTCCCTCGTTTTTTAATTTAGTGAGGGTGAAAACAACTTGTTTACTAAGTTAAGATATATTATTTTAGCTTCTAGTGTCATTTTCATAAGCATGACATGTCCATGATACCTGACACCTGTACAAATTAAATGAACCAAGTCTGATTCATTTCACCTGTTTGGTTAACATGACAACTGGATGTCCCGCCCTCTGTAAACGCTCAAACATGCTGCACTCATACAGGAATTTACTCGCAACATTAGACAGAACTGTTGCAGGAAGCTGCTTCGGATCACCAACCTTAACAAATTTCAAACTTCAGTAAGAAACTCAAGTATTCAATTTAAATTCTTTAAGTCTAATAGATAAATTAAGTTATCCTTACCATAACACATCTTGTCCCATATGACTTTAAAAGCTGGAGAGGAATCAAAGTTGCAGGTTCTAAAGCCTGTAGTGCCATTAGAACAGAGATTAAAAACTCAAAATGAAGCAACACAACCACTGAAACAATGAAAAGCCTAACATGCTAAAGTTCATGGACAAGTACTACCTGGGCTGCCTCATCAATTACAACAGCATCAAATAAAGTATTCTCAGATGGATTGCCAAATTTAAAACCTGATACAGATTCGGAGCATACTCCATAAAGATCTCCACCACAGCCACTTAAAGTAGTTACCACTATTTCAGCTTCCTTCAATATAGACTTCCTCAGTTTATGTTTTAAAGCTTTGGTTTCTTCATATGATTTCTTTTCCTGCACCTGAGCAGCACCAAGTTCTCTATAAATTTGTTTCTTTTGTTCATACAGTTTCCGTAGCTTTGCCTCTAGTTCGACATCAGACAATTTTACATCATCCCCCTTATGAACTTCATCATCCAACATATTTTTAGGGTCTGAATTTCCATCCTTGGTGTTAGCACGCTTAGCTTCAAAAAACCTAATACGGTCAACTAACTTTTCCAAATTAGAACGTAGGGTAGAAGAGCGTGTACAGAATTCATTCTTTGGATCGGTTAAATGCATCCTTTCTTCAGCCAAACGATGGTCAACAAGCGTATCAATAAAGAAGGGTAGTGAATTTGGATGAACTGTTTTAACATTTCCAACCCTTACAAGATATGGCTTATACGTCTTACCATCACTACCATACAGACCTTCCTTAGATATTCTTGATACCAGCTCATCAACTGCTGCATTTGATTGAGCACAAATGAGCACCCTTGCTCTCACAGAACTTTCTGATGATTTTTTATCCCTTTCTGAATCCTCATTTATTTGCCTGGCTAAGGCAGCATCCTGCCATGCCCTTGCAATTGCAGCAGACTGGCCAATCTTTGGCCTTGAATTGATGCATGAACTATAATTTTGTTTCAGATGACTTTTTGGGGAAGTTCTAGTAGCAAGCAATGCACTCACAATGGCAACTATAGTTCGGGTCTTCCCAGTCCCTAGTTATTCGAATAGAAAAATAAAAAAAGAAAATAATGCTGCCGATGTCTGATCCACTAAAAGTTAAACAAGAAGGGAAAATGAGAACAAAGAAAAAAACCAAAAGTAGTAAGAAGTACCTGGAGGACCCTGAATAAGAGACAATTCACAATCTTTCTTCCAGCTAGATGATAATCCAATAGCAACACTGATAGCTTGGAGTTGACTTTCATTAAAAGAAGTCTTTAAAATTTGCTGCAGTTGAGAAAGCTTACCCAGGTCTGGTTCTCTTGATTCATTGTATCCACGGGAAACATTGACAGGATTCAGAATAATTGGAAGTAAAGGGATACTCTTTAGTGATGATAAAGCATGAAATTCTCGAAGCTGAGGTGTAATGCTCATAATGAGAGTAGCATGCCATTTGCTACGTTCGAGAAGGTTCCTCCTAGCTTGATTCAAACGTACAGATCCATTCTGAAGATAGAACCTGATGAGCAGTATACTTGACCTTCTGTTGTTGTCTCTCTCACGTCGTTCCACCTGAGGAACAGGTGAGTCCTTCAGAATAATAAAAACATACGATGCAAATAACGAACAAATTAGAGAGATATAAATGTCAAGCACTGATCCAACAGAAGGGTCCATTTCTACCAACGATCTAAATAAGATCCAGTACTTTGCCACTTAAATATCTTACAAGTATCAACCTTCGGTGCTTGATAGATATTAAATCGTGGGCATGTTTGAGGAAGATGGTGAATCTTCAAGAACTGAAAAAGGGAGAGATTACAAGTGGAACTGAAATTTAAGTCTTACAGCAGGATGCAGGACACCAAAACTATTAATCACCACTTAAGAATAACTTTGTTATTACATAGGTACTATGGTCCTTCAAAGACTTATCCAATAAAGATTAAGAACAGGTTTGAGATGAGAATAAGATACACTCATACACACATTTTGAAGAAAATATGATGTCAAAGGATAGTAGAATCATTCCAAAGACTTCTTTATTTTTAAGACTTCAATATTATTTTTTAAAATGTATTTGTGAGTCTGCGCACATCCGTAGTATCTCAAACTTATCAAAAACATTTATGCCTTTATCATTTATCACCATCACCAACCATATGCCCTTCTCATTGGCTACAGCCACAACAGCAGGTCTCAAAAGACACTACTCTTCTCTCTTTTGACAAAGGCTGTTCTCATCTGGTTTAAGAGCCCAGGCTGGCAGTTATGCTAGTGATACAATCTCCTAGAACTATGGTTTCCAATAATAAAAGATGTCAAAATAGTTTGCCATTTGACTAAATGTATTGACTCTCATTCAACTCTTCACACATTACAGAAACTAAGAAATGATACCTTTCCAACCATGTGAACATCATGAGGGGTCTTTTGTGGAGACACTCTAGTGAGCAAAACAAGGTCATTCTCTGAGAAGATTTTAGAAGTCACAGAATCATTGTCGTCATGGACAAAGCGAACAAGATGAAAGTCATCAACCCTCTCAACAGACAGCACAGACAGACTACCATAGTACATGTCCTCCCATGAAGACATCTCAAGAAAGGAACTATGCAACTGTGCTTTGAACTCCTCCAGAACCAACGGCCGAAAGATACTCACAAATTGTTCAGGTGATTGAAAACACACTGGAACCTCCTTCAATTTGCAATGAACACGATTCTCATCTTCTCTAGAAGATGCTAATCCAACTGTTGCAAAATAATCTATTTCCAAAATGGGTTTATACCAGTCATCAAGCTTAGGAGGCCCGAACCTTTTAACTCCAGTCTCCATCCTATGCAAGCCACATCGATTTTCAAAGGGTGATTTAAGTTGAATGACTTGTCGTTTAGGAACAAAAGGGCCTGACTTTGTCAGATATGTCTGCTGATGTTTCCCAGATTTAAAAGAAGACTCCAATGGATCATTTTCTACATCACATACTAACTCTTTCAGTAATTTATTGGTAGGTTTTGCAACCACATTGGTGCTAGCTTGATTCACATTTTTGAAACTGGAGGATTCAACTGGTTTATTCCTCAAACCAACTCTATTTTGGAATGAAAGAGAATCACTTGCATTGAATTTGGAGTTTGATTCTTTCTTCTTTCCATCAACAACTTTTGAGTCTAGAGAATTGAGAGATTTTCCGACTGATTCGTCCAAGACCTGCTTTGGGGAAGCAGGGCCAGAACCATCCAACAAATCCTTAGAAGAATCCAAGATAGAAACCCTGTTCTTCAAAGATTCAGTTTGTGAAGCTCTTTTATCAGATATAGGTGCCCCAGTCTTGCTAACCACAACACATTGTCTTGACTTGAAATCAGATAGAAGGCCCTGATCAACTGAAGGTTCTTTTTCTGTCTCATCATCCGAAACAACAATTAGATTATCTTTACTTTTGCTAGCTATTGTTTCAGAATCCAGGATTTCAACATCCATATCCTTCACAGGAAAAGGCCTTATATCTAAAGTTGCAGATTTTCTCTCCACAGAGAGGTCCTCAGGAAAGTGTGCCATTGACATCAAGGTCTTTCCACTATTGCGAGATGATTCCTTTGATAGTGAAACACAAAGGAGTGATACTTTTTCCACCAATCCATCCATGTCAAGATGATCTAAGCAAGGAATGAAAAATTTAACCAAAAATAAATATGTGACACAAAAATAAAAAAAACATGGAGCAAAATAGTTGATGATAAACAGGAAAGTGGTATTTGCCAACATAAGTTATCAAATGAAAAGCTCACCAGATGAAATGAGATTTTCAATGGAACTGACGGTCAACAAGGAAGTACCACTGCACGAGTCTTTTAGCAGGTTTAGCAAACAAGTTATTGTTCGTTTCCAGTAGACAATAACGACTTTAAGTTGTGACTTTCCCCAATCCACCAGATCATGAAGCCATTTGAAGTCAAATACATTTTGCATTGTTGTTGCAGAATACCCAGAGAGTTCAGCAAGCAATGGGCAGACTTTTCCGAAAACAACAGGTAGGATCTCAAGTACGCGAATACAAGTCATCTGAAACAATAAGGGGTACGAGACTAAATTAGCCTGCTTAGAGAAAGCAGTCCATGCTATATCCACAAGAAAATCATAGATGATATGCACAAGTACTTCATACTTCCTAGCAAACCAAAATAGTAGAGTTGCGATTTTAATAGATAATATTTACAAGGCACAGACAAACAAAAAAAAAAAGGTTTTCAATAGACCCACACAAGTAGGTGTGAATGCACCCAGGCACAGACACCCACAGACGTGTTCCCTAATCTAATTACTCCACTGGAAAGTAAATGGCTTTTCAAATACTCATACAATGAAACCAACAAGTAAATAATAAACGAATTTACAAAAAACAAATCATCAAGAATTCACAAGAACAGGAATAAAACAAAATGGGACTAACAGATAATATTGTCCTAATTAGATCCTGAATTTACCTGACAGAGACTGTAATCAAGAAATGTTTTCCCCTCTTGCAAACACCTCTTTACAGAAGGCCATGTAATTTCCGACAGCGTGTAATGAAACTTCTCCCATAACTTTAAGTCAATATTTGAGGAGCATCCAGTATTTGCATCAAAAGATTCAAACTGCGGCTGCCTTAGAAATCCACCTTGGGAAGAGAACATTGTAATACTTGAGTGACCAGATGAACTTTTAAGCAAATCACATTTGGGTAAATGCCCTTCCTCAAATATTTTCCGAAGAACAAAGAAAAAGTGATGTAAACTCTGAAATTTTAATAGAACAGAATCTAGTTGAACCTGGAAATGTGCAAAATGGGGTTATCAGTTCTTTGTTCTTATATCATAAAGGATCTCGACATTCCACATCCTTTTATTTATAGCAACCATTTATCATAAAAACACACCCAAGGAACATAACTTGGATGTCAAATGAGTTTTAATAGGTTCAATGGCTATGAGAAGAGCCAAAAGGTTGATTTTTTTTTCTCTTTAAAGAAGAGAAAAAGGAAAAAGAAAATAGAAATTATCATCAAATGACAAGACCTGCTTAAAAGAACTCTAACACTCACCAGTTTCAAAGCATGTTTCAAGCCCAGAAAAATGGTTGACAAGGAAGAAGTGGACGAGGAAAGAAATTTCAGACCAGAAGCAAGACCTCTGGTGTTCGACACTTGTTCCAAAATACACTTACCAAATTGTCTCACATTCTGCATCAAGCAAAGACAGAAAAAATTATATTTAGATCTTGGTCGACGTTCAATTACAGGACAGAGAGAGTATGAGTGTGTTAAAATTGTCAATTGATGAAAACCATAAAGGTGAAGTTACGATTTGATAAAAACTAGACACACTCACATCATTAGGATCCACAAGCGAAAGGATCAAGCTTTCACCCATCCTTGGCTCCCAAGTCCACTGCTTTCGAAGCTCTCCCTGTCCTATTTGAACTATAAAATGTGCAGTTAACCTGTAAAAACACATCCACAATCCAGATTTGACTAATTACTTAATATAATTATAAGCAGCAGCACTGTCATATTCAATCAACTTGAACACATATAATAAATTTATCAAAACTATATATCAGAAAAGATGAATTAACAAAAGAAGATAATGAGTTTAAAAACCTCTTGAATGCCCTTATTAAAGGAAGACACATTGTTGACACCTCCATTGAGTTCTTGGACACCTTTCCAGCTCCACCATCATCACAACCAGTTGGAGCCTTCCACCCAAATGTAGAAGAGATTTCTGTAGCAGATGACGACAGCCAAGCTCTGACATCAAGTGCCATTTCCGCACTAATTTCAGGTTCTACAATAGAAAAGTGAGATCGAGCCCAGAAGACAACCTTGGAAAATGACACTGGTAGGACAGAGGGATTGATATCAACTAGAACATCAATCCACAACATTGGAATGCACATCCATACTCTGAACTCCTGAGAAGTAATTCTACTTTGTGCGGTAAATTCATTCCAAGAACTATTATCGTCCTTCTCATCAACATCTGGATCAAATGGAAACTTAAGATCATCCTCATCCTCATTCATCTCAACAGAAATTATTGTCTCAGTTCTAAGAGGTCTGGCAGACTTCAGAACGGAAGTTACCAAGGCAGCGGCATCAGACACTATAATAGTTTGTATAAGGTCAAAGGCAGGTTGCCGCAGAGAACTGTGAAGGGAAGAATCCTTCAGAGAAGACACAAGGAAAGGGCCCCTGTCCATTAAAGTTACTGAAAAATGAGTAGTGTGAATTTATCTGTATATGTATGTCGGTTGAGGGGTTTGAGTAAAACTGAAAAGAAGATTTGATTTTCTACTCTAAGCTTGCTAAAGAAAATGGAAACCAAGGTCCACTGTAAAAAAAATTATCCCTGAGTTTGCATGAAGATACAAGTGAAACAAACTTCATTTTCTTCAAACACTCTGACTTTGAGATAATTTTTTCTTAAGTATCTCCTTTCCATAGCCCACAGATATAGTCATAACCAAGTACAAAGGAACTGATTTACATACCACATATGTGCACATTCGAAGGGTGGGCATGGTGGGTTCATCTTGTAGCCTCGGTGTATAATAAGAAGGGAAATCTGAAATTGCACTTTTGCAAAATGCAACAGAGATGAGCTAGAGCAATAGAACCGTTGAAGAAAGTGAATGATGAAAACAGACATGGCAACATGCCACATTATGCAAATCTGTTTAATTTCTAGAAGAAGTAGCATGAACCTTGCAGGCCATTTGTGCAGTTAGAACACTGAAGTTGCTGCTCACTGGGACTTGATAAAGGAGAAAGTACAGAAAATGCCGGCGCTGCTTTTCATGTTCCCCATCTTGCAAAGCTTCAAGTGACTGAATAATTTGGAATCATACACATTAGTCATCCAGAAAGCTACCCAAACACTATGATGTAGACTTAAAAATCGAAAAGAGTAAAAATATATTATCATATATTTATGAAAGGGTGAATGAAGATGAACAATAAACATACCTGCAGGAAAGGAGGGAAGAGGTCAAAAATGTCTTTATGGATTTTCTCACTTCGAGTATGAAAACACTGACCAAGCAGTGTATTTCGCATCACACTTGGCGACAATGTAGACCTCAACCAAAGTTTATAACCTTAAAGCAAGCATATACAGTGGAAAAGGAAAAATAGAGAATGTCACTCCAACTTTAGATGAATAATCAATTTAAGAAAGGGGAAAGGCACCTACCAAGCATTTTGAAGAGTTCTCTCAGACAACTAACTGCATGAGAAAATTCAGGTGAATCTCCACTAATATGGTTGAGAACAGTATCAAAGAAAATGGGGTACCGTTCAAGTATCCCTTCTTCTAGTGCTGGGGGTTCTAAGAACTCAAGCCTTCAAAAATTAAACACAATCAATCATAAGCACCAAAAAGAGAAGAAAAGAATATTTATAAAGGATTAAGAGTTTTGGCCATCGCTCCCTACAATGACGTGATTCCAAGCCATATAGGTAAGCGTTTCAATCGTGCCCTAGGCCTTGAAGTCTTAAAAGTTGATGTCAATACTTCAGTCTCTAAGAAACCAATAAATTTCTTAAGCAAAGGCTGCATAGGTTCCAAGTCTGTTGCCCTCCTACGACCAAACAGACAACATTATTAGTTTAAAAAGAGAGAGAGAGAGTGAGATGACACGTATCATCTATGCCTTAGCCCAGGATATTTACTGCCAAATAATGAAACTGGACATCTCCAAATATTCTGCAACGATAATCAATATTTTTCAAGCCTACAGTAATTATACATTGTTTCCGAGGCAATTAAATGATACTATTAATTCTAAAATACCATTTCACAGCAGTCAGAATTCAATGATTTGCCATTGGAAAGAAGTAGTCTGCAGAAGAAAAGTCTGCATCAAGTAAGCAGAGACCAAAGATCACCAAAGATTCTCATTTTCCTTCTAGTGGCTTGACCAGTAACCAACCATGAGAAATATAATTCCGTGGTTAAACAAACAACCATCATGATTTCTTTATATCTTTCTTATCTAAAATGTCAGATGCACATAAAAAGAAATACTATGATTTAGCCTTACTCAGTGTTTCTTAAACCATACAGTATATTGGTTGTTTTGTCTGGAAAAGTACAACAAAAAACAGATTGCTGTATAGAATTCAGCAATTCCGAAGTCAAACAAGTCCTAAGCGTTTATGCATATAGAACTCTCAAAAAGTTAGGGTTTACAATGGTTTGATTTTGTTAGTTGATAAAGCAACTTCATTTCAAAAGTTATAATAACACTTTGAAAGCAATAGACACAGACAGAAACAGCACTAACATTACTTCCCAATTAATCTATATCTTCCTAAGCTTTTTATAAGACTCTCAATTTGGTTGCTTTTATTGTAAAACGAACCCTAAATTTCATCTGTGTTTTAAGATAATAAAGCTCCATGTATAAAGGATTGGGCACCATAATATTATATATCACAAAAAAACGAGGCTTAGGGAACCCTCCAGAAGCATTACGTTATTGATGCTTTAAACTTGATCATTGTGATAAAAGTTGTGAGCTGCTGTTCCTTTAGAAACCAGATAGAGTGGGAAATAAATAAATAAATTAAGGATGAAGAGGGTTTTCTTGGCAACCAAACATAGTTTGAAGGACAAAACTTAACGATGCAAATTTTTTCCATTGACTTGTTGAGCTCCAGCTAGATCTAGCCATTCCTTTACTAGTGTTTACCAAAAGTAAATGGGATAATATAGCACAATTGCTAAGAATAGATAAAAAAAAAAGGAAGAGTAATAATGCATATAATTAGGGAAGCAGTGTAAAGTGAACAATTGTTAGGCCTTCAAAATCATATATTTGACTCTGGGGATCATAAGATGCCCCATCTGAAAATGAGTTTTTTGACTTATCGACATTCAATTGGCTTTGGAAATCAATTCTTTATAGTTGGCCATGACTTTGAATTCTTGAATGGTATAAATTCAGATCAATATGACCTCGTAACCAGTGAATTAGCAGTCATCCATTTCCTGGATGCTTGAATTGAAGAAAAAACAGTTCTAAACACCCAATGATTGGGGGGAAAAAAAAGTTTAGTGAGAAACTAAAGTAAATATTAATGTTAAAAAAGAGAGATACATATGTCCAGTTCTTCACACCAGCTGTCTACAAAATAATAACACTAATATAAACTGTTTAAAAATAAATAAAATGGCCCTCCAAAGGGTGGTTATGCCACACAAAATAGACATCCAAAAACTGCCAAAACTTATGATGAACTGAATACAATATTTAGATTTATACAGTTAAAATGAAAAGTACAAAAAGGCACAACCATTCAGCCCCCAAAACAGTAAACTTCAACCTAAAATAATCTTCAAGTTGAAGTTTTAGAAAAAAAAAAAAACTGAAGCATAGAAAACTGGCAATTAAAGCCCCTTCCCACAAGGTAAAGAACACATTAGCAATATCATCTGCATATCTATAAAATCTGTGACATTCAAGTATACCAGCACAACCCAAAAAAAGGTTATTAGTAAATAATACCTTAATTTTCCCATAGATCTGGCTAATCTGCGACCAATTGTACGAACTCTTCTATTGAAAAAAAACAATGCAAAAACACCCTGACAAGGTAGAGTGAACTTCATGAGACAGAATCTAATAAAGAGAAATGAATGACAAAAAAAGCAAATAACTTATACAGGAAATAGTTGATGTCCATCCAAAGCCAGTTCATGCATATTATCAACTGCTTCAATAAATGTTTCAAATTCAGTGAACAAGGACTGATCATCCAATAGGACAGGGAACATCAAGACCTGTGATCAGATAGATAGAAAACATAAACCAGGGTGAATTCACCAAATATTGGAAGATATGAAAAATGGAGCATACAAAATAAAAATCAATTGAACGAACTACCTCATACATGATGCAGATAACTTGATTATTATCAATTTGAGGATAATACTCTTGATGCGCTAATCTTGCATTTATCTCTCTCAAGTACTTAGTCACCCTTTCCTCATCAAGACTTCGCAATACATCAAGAAGAGGACCAATGACACCTGACTCATACTCCATGCTATACATCTCTTGCGCTTGGTGGTGTTGAGAAACGCACTGGATGCAATGCTGCATTTCTCCAGAGATCCTTTTCCACAAAAGTCTGAGCGGAGAGTCATGGCACTCGTCTTTAAAGTAATTGTAAAACAACTCCAGGTATGGCCCCATTATGTCCCATGAGCCACACCATATGTGATTTTTTTCAGGCAAACCAATCAAGAAATTGAATGCATCTGCAAACCTAGTTGAAAAAAGAAAAATGAAAATTACTCCCCTTATCTTGAACAAAGTAAAGCAGGTCAAATTGGAAAAGCCATACAGTTAAAATATAGCACACTCAACCTGTCAACATATTAAGATACAAACATGGAGGGCATGCTTTTCACACAGTTATTCTACCATCATTAAGATAAGAATTTTAACAGTTTTCCCAGTGATCATTAAGGATTAAACCAATAAAAGAATTCTGGCACAAAAATGTATTAGTTAGATATAACTATGAAGAAACTTATTTATTTTAGGTGATATGCCAAGAAAGAACCAACTGTATTATTGAGAAAAACAAGAGAACATTGATGGGTTGTGGGATAGAATTCGCCTTTTGCTTCATTTTGGGCATTAGTCTCTATAAAGTTAAAGATACCTCTTGTTGCTTAATTCATTTTTCTTCATGCATCTGAATAGCAGAGGGGTTTTGGAATAATATATACATTTAAGTTTGCATAGTGTAAGTCAGATATTTATCGTAAATCTTATTGCAAACTAGTTTCTTATTTCACCATAGGGTTTTCAGATGATCCTGAGGACAACTGGTCCGCAACACAGATGCAACAGTTTTTTCTTCAGTACTTTAAACAATTTGCAGATTCTAATATGAAAAACTGAAGAAACTCGAAACCAGGTGCCTCTGCAGTGATATGTTTCAGGATTTGAAAACCAAATATTTTCCAATCAATAAGTAACAAGAAGTTCTCCATAGAGAAAAACAGTGACAGTGTCAATAAACTAACTTCAACTAAAACACGCAGAACTTGCATTGTCCAATTTGATAGGTCTCTAACTTTCCTTCTTCCAAGGTAGCTTTGTACATCCAAACAAAAGAAAAATATCAATTTCAATGCATTTCATTTCTTTTCCATCCGCTTCCCTCAAACACCCACAGTAATCGTTAAAGGCCTCGTCGGCTTTGAATTAGCGCCAATTAACTATAATGAAATCAAATTCAATAACTAATCTGAAAAAGTAAATTATTACTTAAACTATTAACCAAACCAAACCAGCAGTTTAATTCACTGGATAAAAAAATTAAAACAATAAATAAATAGTGCAATCTAGTTGCATAAAAATTGAAAAATTCGTTTCACATGAAATGAGCTAAGAAACTGCCACTAAAAAGACAAGAACCAAATTTTTACAATTAATTTTTTTACTCACTTCAAAGTATTTGAACGTACATTTAATTAAAATTAAATATATGAAATAAAAGTTTTACCATTTTTCTTTAAGCCCATCAATCCGGCGTCGTTTCAAGGGATCGTTACCGTCGTCCAGTTCCTCCTCTTCTTCAATTCCTCTCCATCGATCAAGTAACTCTCTTCGCGACGGATTCTTATCCGTCATTTCTTTTTCTTTTATTTAAATAATTAGATTTTTTTTAAAAAATTATGATTTTTAAGTTTCAGTTATTAAGGCGCATTTTAGAGTAGGGTTTCTTTAGAGAAGAGAAAAGAAAGGGAGGGAGAATTCATCGTCACAGTTTAGACAGTCAGAGGGACTTTAGCTTATATATGGTGTCACGCCTCACGACACCGTTCCACTTTGCGAGCGAGGCGAAGCCGGGAATGCCAAGAAATTACCATTTAAGCCCCAAAGATAATAATAGTTCACCTCTTTTATGTGAACTTTTCACATCTTTTAAGATATCAACTTAATGATTTTCATAATGAGCATATGACATTAGCAATCATGATGCCTTCCTGATAATGTAGGCAGCTGGGTTATCAAAAGAGAGAGCTTGTAGACAATAATTTAACAAAAGGAATAAATGAATGGTATTTGAATCAAATTATAAATGAATTGGTCAAAATTCTGCTAATTCGAATTTTATTTATTTATTAAATAAATTAAAATTTCAAAATTTGAATTCAATTCATGTATTAAATGAATATTCAATTTAATTTATTTAATAAAATTAATAAATGAATCGAATTGAATCTTAATTCATTTACTATTCATTTATCTTATAAGGAATCCATAATAAATCAAATTAAATATGAATTCGTGTGTAAAAATATAATTAATAAATAAAAATTAAACAAAATAAAATATAAAAAGAGACCACAATTTTAACATCCTACAAAATACAAACTTATTATCATTTATAATTACTAGATGAGCCTTGAAACTTTAACATTATTTCATAAATATTCACAGACAAATAAGTAATTTAATTATATGAATTACAAATGAATTTTAAATGAATATATCATATTCAACTTGTTTATGACCCATTTATTAAACAAATACATGAATCAATAACCTCAAACCCGGATTCGATTCATTTAATTAGCAAATTGAATCAAATTCACATGTTTATTAAACGAATCAATTTTTTCAGATCCAAGCCCATTTAATTCGCATCGAATCAAATAAACGAATTCCAATCCAAATTAACACCTCTAGTTTAAATATATTTTTTTGCATGACGTAATAATGCAAGCTTTGTGTAAAAAGATACATATACAAATATAAATATTTTTTATTTATTAGCTAAATGTGTTTATTTAGCATTTACTATCTTATTTCATGTATCAATACCGTTGTCTATTGAATTTATTGTCAGTTGTCGATGCACATTTGAGCTCTTGACTGTGAGAAAAATTTATATGGATCGAGTATATTCCTCAACAAATCAGATTCTGCTAAATGACAGAGCGGTGGTCACATGTTGGGTCCAACAAGAGGATCCTTCTCCCTCTGCTTTAATTTTCTAGGACTGAGGACTCACCAAAATGAAGGCAATGAATCGAGTTACAAAAAATACTGGGAAGGTTTGTCAATAAATGAAATGGGCAGAATGAAATTAACCATTAAACATTATTTGGAGGTCAAAGTGTTGTGAAATTTAAAATTAAAAAAAAAAAACCTAATAAAATTTATGACTTCAACTATCCAAGAAGAAAGAAAGGTGAAAAAGGCATAAAAAATTTGCAATTATACATGCATATGCCATTGCAAGAATAATAGTTAGGAAGAATTTACAGTACATTGATCGGACTTTCAAATTCTATAACTTATTTCTGTAATTTGATTTTCCCCTTGATACAAACCGCATCCTATCGTAACACTGATGTGACCAGAAATCGATCCCAAAACCTCTAGTAGTATCCTAAGACACTCTAGAAAAGACTACAAATCCAGTGGCAAATAATCAGTATTCTTACACTAAATAGGAGGACATTAAGTTCCAACTAATCTTCATGTGAGAAGGCATCGATGCCACAAAGCGAAGTAGATCTGGGCCATCTGGCTTTGAGCTAAGTGTCGGGAACAGATTATCTGATTTCTGATTCAAAACATTTCTGAATTTAGCAATGTTTGGAAGTACGAGCTCTCTACAGTGGAGATGTAATAAAGGAACCTTGGATAATACACTTCCCTTCTGAACATCTAGGCCGTCTGGCCTTCGCAGTTTGTAAGGTTTCCCAGACGTAGGCTCAATATCAACGCGAGGCATTTGCTTCCATCTCCGGTGCACAAACCAACCATACTTATAGTCACCAACAATTGGAGTGCCTAGAGCTTCAGCACAATGGACACGAAGCTGCAAGAAATGGAAGAAATCAAATTCGATGTGGCCAATTCTATCTACAACATTTTTTTCTTCACCTCAAGCTTATGTTTTCATTTCATTTCTCTCATTAAAAGGGGCAAATCAAGAAATGAAAACTAGTCATGATAGTCAACCAATGCTGAATCATTTGATTCCTAATTCTGACTATATCTCAAATCGAACTCAATACTTTCAGTAAAGCCCTGGTTCAAGTTCTTTATTAAAATTTATTCACATAGAGGAAGGAAAAGAACTTCAGGAATTGGAGATAATTTATCCGACATGTTTTTTGTCCTACCTTTTGAAGTTTTGATGATGATACTTATGTGGCATTGCTTTATGAGTTCATGGCCTTTCGTTCTCTTCTTTCTTAGTCCTCATGTCAATGTTTTTCCCCAGTGGCCTAAGGTTAGGTAAATTAACCAAAAAATAATAATTATTATTATTATTATTATCTTGGGCCTTTCTAAACATACTTTCATGATAACGCATCAGTAAATTCTTTAGCTGGTTTACACCTACAATTCCTAATCATGATGTATCTTGACAGGTATACATTTAAATATTATTTTGAACACAAACCTAATCATGCATGATTTTTTCTCAAGAATAACATGACCAATCATGAACCTACAAGAAGTTAACATGTGTAATAACAATAATAGCATTTCAAACCAAAACCATTAATTCAAGGCATGGCAATCTCACAGAATAAGGTAGTTTTGTCACAATATATAGGTATAATCATGGTACCTGATGTTTCCGACAAGTGAGTGGACGCAACTCGATCCAAGAGCATCCATTTATCATAGGACCTAGCACCCGATATTCAGTCACGGCTTCTTGAGAAGCTTCCAAACCTGAGTTTTGAGCCAAGATGATCCTCTCAGTCTTACCGTCATCAAGAAGAACCTACAATCAACATAACAAATACACAATCACGTAATAATCCCGACATATGACCACAAATACTTCTTACTTGATAGAAGGCACAAAAGAAGTTCATTATAGACTGAGAGGGAAACCTTAGAAAGAGGAGCATGAATTATGCCTTGCTTTTCCTTGGGAGAGCCGATGACCAATGCCCAATACCGTTGATACATTGCTTCACATGCATCATTCCAAGCCTACAATTATTCATCACAAGCTTATTGCATTTTTTCAAAAATTTAGAATTATCAAATGCCCTCTTATTTAATAGATTGGATTTTCAGAACAGGTATAATTACCTTAGACAACGATTTTGATTTATTTACGTCACTGAACAGCCAGGTTAGAAGGGACACGCTTTCTTTAGTTCTTCCCATCAAGAGTAGGCCACTAGACTCTCTGTCGAGGCGATGGACCTAAATATATCCATAGAAACTAAAAAGTAAAACAAGATAAATAAATAATGAGACGGGATCAGAGTTGAGGCAAACAATTCAAAAACAATATATATATAGTTGAGAGATATTTTAATACTAACAACCATTATCGATGGAACACCAAGAGCAAAATACAAAGGCTAAAAGTTAGCTTTGTGGAAACAACTGGCTTCCATGAAATTGGAATAATTATTTTACAAAATAATGCTTAATTTGCTTGAACATCATGCCTCAAAAGTCCCCACCATGAAAACAGTTAAACACTAATTCAACTCGATTAGGCACCAATTGTATGTCTCCACCATGCTACTATATGCAAACAGTTAAACACTAATACAAAGGCACATACACAAATCCTCTTCTGTTATACAGCTAAACTGTATATCCATAATTAGCTCGTCAAACTTACATACTTTCTAACTCCACAATGATTAAAACACCATGTTAAGAGCAGTAAATCAATTTGCCATAATGACTTGAAAATTAATTGAAAGACATACAAGTCAGAGAAATAAGACAAAGAGGATAAGTCAATAAATTTTCGTGTTAATTGAATTCGGAACCACACAAACAAATGGATAGCACATTCCTAAACCATTGTTCCATGCATGATGAAATGTGCCGTTTTCCCATTAATTTGGGCATGCTGCTTACTCCTCTCAGAAGAAAGTTTGTTACCTCTGGACTAAGCTTCGCAATTTAAAGCATTAAACTATTAGAGTACTTTCTCCTAAAGGTCTAATGACTCCACTGAGAACTCATGATGACAACCAAAACTACTCTACTAAGTTTCACACCAGTAATAAACAGAACACTTAACAAAAAAGATAACATAGGTAATCAAAATACAAGAATGCTAAGGTGTCCTCAATTGTCAACCTTACCAATTTATCTAGAGCAGTAAACTTACCAACTTAGGACCCTCGTTGTAATCATAAGACAAAGCTGCAGCTGCCAATGCATCCATGCTGTTATGAACTGGCAGATGCCCCTGAAGATGTAAATGGTACAAAGATGTCAAAAGGGCACATTACTATAAGCCAGTGGTTAAACACAAGAACAATTAGACTGTGTAGTATCAAACCTTGAGTGGCACTTTCGGCGGCTTATTTAGCACAAGAATAGCAGAATCCTGAAGTTTTCAGTAACTACTAGTCAGATGTAGCAACAAAATTGACAAACACTGCAGAAAAACTACCATAAAACAGATGAACTACATCGAACCACATACACAAAGATAGACGACTAATAGAAACAATTACTCAATTAGATAAGTTTAAGACGTGCCCTGTACTTCACTAGTCTCCGCAGATAGTCTATTTCATCAGCATTTGGATTTAAAGTTCCACTTGGTATAGTGTCGTATCTCTTTGAAATTCTACCCTCCACCATTGATACAGGTAAAAAGATTCTTGCCCCCGGTTCCATCACCTCATTAGTCTTAATCTGTAGATAAGCTGTATGGTTGTAGAATAATTAAACCCACATGAAACTAGAAACAATTATAGAATTAGAAACAAAATAATCAACACCTTTCTGATGGGTTTCATCTGTCCTTGCTCTACAAAGGAATCACCCATATTCGCACATTCCATCTGAACCTAGAACAAGAGAAGAAATCAACATATAAAATTATCTGCACACTGGTAGTACATTTTTAGTCCTTTTCAGAATGTAAAATTCAAAAATCCAAAGTTCATGAATGTTCCATGTATTTCCAAGAACAAGAATTGGAAAACAACCAAAAGCCTTATTTCATTACTTCAAAATCTTGTGCTTCCACAGTTTCATTTCTCCAAACAATCAGAACTTAAAATTTTTGAATTTCCCATGTTCATTCCACTAAACAGTTTCCATAACCATTTTCGTAAAACACTCCAAATTGGAACTTTCCAAAAATTAAAAAAAAAAAAGACAGAGAGAAGAAAAGAGCAAGAAACCAACCAAAAATAATCACAATCCAAAATAAACAACATAGAGTATGTTTGTAACTGTTGCACTGGGCAAAAGTGTTCCATAAACACTATGTATCACTTGACAAGTACCATTTTCATTCGACTCATTCACTTAAACCTAACAGCTCATGATTCCACAGCTAACAATTCTATTCCGTGGCTGGCGGCACCTCAATGCCCACCAAGGTCACATTAATTTTGACAGTGTTCGACTACTAATTTTTTTCTTCAACGGCTAGTAATTTCATTATACAGCACCTTAATCCTAATAAATAATGATAATCATCTCTGAAAATATAAAATAACTATATTGAAACTTACAAGGCCCTTGTTGAAATGGGACTGAATGACAGAATCTTGAACTTCATCGAAGTAATACTTAACCCAGCTAACGGCAGTCACGTGACATTGCCGGCCCCAGTGCTTCCCCGGCAGGTTGTGACCGGGAAAAGGAGGCAGAGACAAGAGCTGACGTGGCTTCGGACCAGCCTTCGGTGGGCCCAAGTGGGCCACCTTCTTTTCCGATACTCGGATTACGGCCGGCCGCGGCGGTGAGATTCTCGAGTAGTGTCTAATTGAAGACAACCATATGAATTCCGCTTGCTTTTTCCACATCATATTGAATTCATATTCAATTCTGTAAAAATTTAACCCAAGAAAGGGGGAAAATTTTTGTGATTTGTCCTCTGAGCGATAGCTTTGTGTTTGTTTAAATTTCCCTCTTTTTTAGGGTTTTACAAGTTTCTTTTAAAAAAAAAATCGTTGTTTTATAAACCGAGTTGAATTATAAAGTTCAAACCGGTCCTCTAAGAACACCCAGGGTGCACTTAAAGGGGCGCGCTTAGAAAATGACAACCGTGATGGTGAGAACATGTGGGCGTATCTCAATGGGCCTTCGATTCGCAACTCAAAAACTTTTTTACGAAAAAACCGGATAAATTAATTTTGGCTAAGTTGGTACCTCCATTAAAAAATATTTTTTGTCAATATTAACTTGAGTCCAACGTACTAAATTATATGTTATCGAAGACATAGGTGGCGTTTGTTTTTTTATCTGAAATTTGAATAGACCTGAATTAGTCTGAATTCTAAATAGATCTGAATGTTTGAATATGAATAATATGTTTGTTTTTTCGTCTGAATCTCGAAAAATAAGTATTAAGTTGTTTGTTTTTTTCAACTGAAAAAGTAAAAAATATGTACTTTTACATTTGTATCCTTATTAAATTTGAATGTCAAATAAATAATATATTAAATACCACAATATTTTAACATTTATAAGTAAAATTATATTCAAGTGAATACATAATTATTTTAGAATTTTAATATATAAAATACAATAAATTTCAAATTTTATCGTATATAATATAAGAAAGAAAAAAATAGAGATATTTTTATGTGGGGTAAATGTTTATGGGTGAGTTTTGGGATAGACATGAAAAATAAATTATAAAATATGGATATTTTTGACATTAGTAAGTAATTGACTTAATTCAAATTTTTCCATTAAGTAAAAAACCAAAAAAATTGGCTTATTTTATTAAGTCAAAATTATCTAAAAAATCTCATTAAGTTATAAAAACAAACCCATCTAATTAACTTAATTAATTAAGTTAAGTCATTTTAAGTTATTAAGTTAAAAAATAAATGCCACCTTAGTATCTATATTACAATTATTATGCATAAACCTGTATATAATTTCACAAGGAAATTGAATAGATTATTATATCACTTCATATCGTCTCCTTGAATTATTTTATTTATTTTTATTTTTTTCCATATGTCTCCACGCCAAATTAATCTGTACATGCACTTTTTTTTAAACTACACAAAAGAAAAATACTTATGTCAATTCTTACACTTAAGTGTAATATGAATTTTTTTTTTCACTTCTTAATGGAAGTGATTTTATTTTATTTTTGATTTAAAAAGAGAGTAATACGTTTGATTAGAAATAAAAATATGTTCGTCTTTAAAGTACTATCTTAAGATTTTTCATCTGTATAAAGTAGCATTCAATAATTAATAATGAAAATTTACCATTTATAAGGTAGTGGGATAGAATAATAGGTACTGTTGGAACTCATAAAAATTTTTTGCCCAATGAATAATTAAAAAGTTGAGATAATATTAAAAAAGTAATATTACTCTCTTCAAAATTATTGAAAATAGGGAAATTATCACTGCACCGCCTCATTTTTGCCTTATGTTCATCCAACCACCAAAATATTATAACATGTTCTCTGCACCACTTTTTTTTAAAAAAAAAAATTGTATCAACTAGTCACTTTTTAACTAACACCGTTAAATAATTTAAATGAAATAACAATTTTACCTTTAAATAAATTAAAAGGCCATTTTATTTTACAAAAACTTTGAGTTTGTAAAATAAGAAAATTATAATTATAAAAATACCCATAAATTTAATAAAAAATAAATCTCAAACAAAGGTGCTCAGCTGATTTTTATTTAATTTAGATTTTGCAAAATTTTAATAATTATTTTTATTAAAAAATTATAATTTTACAAAATTTTAATAAAAATGACTGAATTTATTTATTAAAAATTATAATTTTGCAAAATTTTATTAAAATAACTGAATTTATTTATTAAAAAAATCCCAAAATTTTAATAATTTAGGGGATTTTTATTAAATCCCAAAATTTTGTAATTATTTTTATAATTATAATTTTTATTTAGATTTTTATTAAAAATAAAAATTCTAATTTTGAGATTTTTTTATTAAATTTAGGGGTATTTTTATCATTATAATTTTCTTATTTTTCAAATTTTTTATAAAATAAAATGGTCTTTTAATGTATTTAGGGTTAAAATTGTCATTTCATTTAAATTATTTAACGGTGTTAGTTAAAAAGTGGATAGTTGATAAAAATTTTAAAAAAAAAAGTG
This sequence comes from Citrus x clementina, assembly GCF_000493195.1. Lineage (NCBI taxonomy): Eukaryota > Viridiplantae > Streptophyta > Magnoliopsida > Sapindales > Rutaceae > Citrus > Citrus x clementina. The sequence goes on from NW_006262274.1 coordinate 5,825,813, forward strand.
GTGCAGAGAACATGTTAGAATTTTTTAGTGGTTGGATGAACATAAGGCAAAAAAGAGATGGTGCAGTGATAATTTCCCTTGAAAATATAGTATAATGCAGCCCACCGAAGACTAAACCAGCAAAAGTATTGAACATTCGTTATAATTTGTGTGGGAATAAAAGAACCCCAAAATTTTGGTGAGTTTACAAGCTAGTTTGACAACACTATGGCTTTTTAAAATAATTGCTATTAATTTGTAGTGTAGAAATAATTAGCTCTGAAGATAATTAATTAAACATTTAGTAAATTTTATTTTTAAAAATACCATGAGTTTTAAAAACAGTTGTTTTGTTTGGTAAATCTTATTAGTAAATTATTGTAAGAATGTAAATAATTGAATTAGACATAATGTTGAATAATACTTATTTAAACATTTATAAAAAATATTTTTATTGTGTATATTTAATAATTGATAACTAAAATAAATGTTTTATATTATTAATCTATTTTTTATTTTGTTATCTCAATATCATTAGTGGTGGTGGTGGTGGTGGTAATAATAATAATAATAATCTCTTTAAAGTTATTAAATTTATTTCGTAATATATTTGATATATATATATATATATATATATGGAACTATATTAAGTATAAAACTAATTTTAAAAAATAACTATTTTCCTGCTTTCAGAATCAAGATGGGGTGATTTTACCAAAAATAATTTTAAAAAAATTTGATCAAACACTAAAATTATTTTTTACCTTTTCAAAATTACTTTTAATCCTTAAAAAAAACAATTCCAAATAGAATTGGGACTTTGGGATTGATTCCTATCATGATTCACATGAACAAATTAGAAAAAATAAAAATAAAAAATGAAATAAAATACATCATACACCAAAACATTAGATTTTTGGAAGCAAATAGAATCATTGTGTGTCTAATCAGGTATTGTTAAATTCTTATGAAATTTTTAATATTTTATTAAACTTTACAATTCTTGCTCATGGAGAAGGCACGCTGGTGATGGACTGATGGTGAGATTATGCTATATCTTCTTCTCTTTCTTCTTCTTATAAATGTGAATTCAATATGAATGATCCAAAAATCATATGTAGCAATTACACCTTGAATTTTTGGTTCACAAAACTAGTGTTTTTACATTTAAAAAATGTGACTTTTTTTTTGCATTTATGATCCCGCATTTACGATCCAATATTTCTTTTTCAATAAAATGAGCACGTGTCAAATGACAATTTTCGATGTACTTGCGGATTCCTCTCCAAGTGGCATCCAACTTTTTTGGCAACGTTCACATCTCGAACAAACACGAGAGTTGGCTCCTCGCCTTCCATCTTTGAATGGTCCCAAAAATGGGACTTCCGTCCAGCCGTTGAGAAAAAGAAGAAAAAGGTGCACGATGTACCACCACGTGGGACATGACTATTGGTCCAATGATTATGACTAAAACTCTAGATTTTTGGTGCGCTTTGCCTTTTCTCTCCCCTTTCCGTCCAAAGATTTTTCAAAAGTTTATTTCGTGATGAAAAAGTTGGTTTTCTTTTGGAATTTTGACTCTCTTTCAACAAGGAAAGGTTTTGGATTTGCTTTTAGAGATTTCAGCCTTGACTGCACAATCTCTTTTTTTATTTGCCAAAAAGAGCCTCAAGTCTGAAAAATGTTAGCCACTGGATTAAGGTTGTCAATGAGAAAATATCAGTTTTTTTTTTTTAATTTTAAAAAGGTTAATAGTGGTTAGTTAAAATTACTCAAAATCCGCTCGGCCAAAATCACGAGGACAATATAATTATAATATAAGAGTGATTTTATGCTTACTCGCTTTGAATATTTAATTGATATATTTAATGATGTGGCATTTTATATATCATCCATTAAAATAATTATATCAATGAGAGGTTAATAATTAATAATAAAATCAATGAATATCATGCGTATGGCATTAGAGGATTGATAACATATCAGTAAATATCCCAACTAAGTTTCCAAACTTAGAGTCCATTTGTGACTGTTTTTGTGAAGCTCTAAAGTAATTTTAAAAATTTTAAACTAATTTTGGTGTTTAGAAAATTTTTTTAGGAATCACTTTGGCAAAACCACCTCAGCCTACTGTAAATTTTTTGAAAAATTTGAAAAAATAGAAAATGAGTAAACTTTTTAAGATCTAATTTTGAGAATTATTTTTACATTTAAAGCATGTTCAAGATTGCTTTAGATTGACAATAATCACTGATTTGACAATCTAATATTCAAAAAGTGTTTTGTAAACACTTTTTAAAATTGATTATTTGAAAATATGATTCTTAAATATATTTTTTTTGTATTAAGCATTAAAGTCACTGGGAGAAGCTTTGAAAAATTAATTTTTTTTTAGAATCTGATTTTGTAAAATATAATACCTAAATTATCCTCATCTTGAAATCATATTCCAAATATACTCTATACAAAAATAAGCTAATTTTTTATGTTTAAAATTTGTAGTTGAAAAATAAAACACAGTACTATCATTGGTGGTAATTTCCTCCGGTGATGTCGTTGGCTTCCGATGAGTTACTCTTTACTTGACGCTACTCATATGTTCAGATTCGAAATTATTCACCCTACACAGCTACACTATGATGATGGCATCATTGGCGGAATGGAATTAGAGGCGATGCACGTGCCCCCAATGCATGTCAACAACTACCGTTGCCAACAATGGAAATCTAATTTTTAAATTATTAAATATTTGTACCTATCTAATAAAAATATATTCTTGTTTATTAACAAGTTCTTAATTGTTAATAAAAATATTAACTATTATAATTTTGGTAATTACTGAATAATTATTTGAAATTTAAATAATTTTTTTTAACAAAACGTTGACATTTTAGTAATTGTATATGGACAACACACATTCAGGATCAATTTACCAAACATGTATAGCAAATTTTGAAAAGTAATTATTTCACAATCTAAGTTTACCAAATATGTTATGAATTTATTTGAAAATTGATTATTATGAAATCTAATTTAGAAGTGATCAATTAAGAATCAAAGCAATCCCAAACATACCCTTAATACAATTCCATATTTTTCTCATAAATATTATAAAAATCCAAAATATCTTTATAATTAGGAATAAAATCTATTACTTTAAAGATCTTGTTGTCATCATTAATTACATTAAAATAACAAAATAAGCAAATCGATAATATAAAAAATTTATTTTATTTATCAATTATTATATATACACAATAAAAAATATTTTATATACATGTTTAAAAATGTATAAATAAAACATACTTAATATTATGTTCAATTTGGTCATTTACATTCTTATAATAGTTTAACAGTAAATTTTACTAAATATGTACGATTGCTTTTAAAACTCATACTATTTTTAAAAATAAATTTTATAAAATGTCTAACTAATTCTTTTCAAAACTGATTATTTTTACAGTACAATTAACAATAATTATTTTAAAAGGTACAACATTACTGAACTGGCCCATAGTAAATATAACTTTATTGATAACATGAACATATATGGAATGTGGCATGTGCATATTTGAGTTGGATAAACATAGAACGGGCATCGATTCTTTGCATGCCAATTATGCTATTGACTTTCCTTTAAAAAGAAAAAAATAAATGTAAATGATTAAATTTGTTTGTTGTCATTTTCCGAAAATGAAAGAAACTCTATCCTTAATTTAATTAAAAAAATAAATCAAAAGAGTTGTACATCATAAAGCGCTCTAAAACTTGAACACACAACTCACAAGGGAAGTTAGGAGGATATCATCCCATGTGTACAACTCTAAGACGATTAATATCATCCCATGTGTTTCCAAGTCTTTTCAAAAAATAAAATTGAAAGGATTGTAACAGATGTAAAAATTTTCATTTTTTGAGGTATAGTGTTCTCTTATTTCTACTATAAAGAAGTATCCTCCAAAGAACAAAAGCTTTTCGTTATAATTAGTTAGTTTAATTAATGAAAATCCCTTGTCCCTAGACATAGTTTAGTTTAGTTGACCATGAATTACAATGTAGACCTTGATGACCTATGTTCAAGTAATAATATAGGATAAAAATTAGGTGAGATTTTGATCCCCGTTCATTTTTTTAAATAAATAAAAATCTTTTTTACAAACCCACTAATCAATAATCTCAATAAGAGAAGCATAAACCTAATAATTTAAATGCTTTTCAAAATCACTCAATAAGTATTCCTATTGTGTTATAATGGGGTTCAATTAATGATGCATTTGGCAGCTTGCATTACACTATATTGTAATTATTCTTAAATTAACCCAGGTTTGGTTGCGAATTCGAGTTGCATTACACTACATTAAAGATGAGGTAATTCTAGAAAGAGGTGGATAAAATAATAAAAGGAAGGGGTGGGGATTTAGATTGTAAGGCAGTAAGGTAGGGGGCGGAGCGTTATAGAACAAAGTAGGATTGAAGGCTGATCAGTATAAAGATGGGCAGATCAGAGGAAGTAAAGGGTAGCTAGGACAGGGGGAAGATAGATTAGGAGTAAGATAAAAAGATAAAGATAGAATGAGTACAGTGTAAG
>NW_006262274.1:5833445-5935984 GCF_000493195.1 Citrus x clementina
TCTCTCTCCCTGGCAAAGGGGTCAAGTCTTTGTCGTCATGTCCCAAAAATCCCCATCTCAGGCAAGTCAATTCTCAACTCTTTATATTTATATAAATGGAGACGTTTTTATTTTTATACAGTTGTGTTAAAGTTTTGTTTTTTGGAGAGAAATATTGAATTAAAAAAAATGGATTTTGAAACTCAAACGCAGAAGAAGAAGTACAGAGCTGGGGTTTTTGGTGACATATACAGTGTCATGATGCTGCCTAAAGAGCTTGAGATTGAGAAAGATGTATCTGTTTCAGTTCCTTCCCCTTTAGAGCTTCGCTCTCAGCTTCCTGATTTCAAGGCTGCCTTTCAAGTGAGTTGTTTATTATTTTTATTTTTTTTCTGATATCTTGGCTTTATGGGGTTTATTTGAACGATGTTTGGCTGCTGAGGGATATAAAAAAAATGAGTCTATTGGGTTGTATGTTTGGCTGTGGAAGAGAATCCATGTTGAAAGTGCTTGAGATCATGGTCTTGTGTTGCATTTGCTATGAAAATGAGTTTTTTTTTCCCATTGGATTTTCAAATGATTCTTTTTATTACAGTGTCTGTGTGCTGTTTGGTTGAAAGGAAGTTTGACTATTTCAGGAGCAAAAACTCCTATTTATGATGGAAACTCGTAGCTACAAAAATCCATCTCACATTTGTTGTTGTGAAAATTTGTTAGTTCGTTTATAAAAATCCCATTTGGAGCTGTGTTTATTATTCTTATATTGAAAGTTGAATTGGGTTTACTTAAGTGGATATATTTCTAAATTTCTCAAGAAAAACACATTTCTCATTTTTTGCCTTCTTATTTTGCATCACTAGTTTTTCTTGATTGACTTTTGTAATGATCATTTTCTTTTGCTTTGATTTGTGGATCATTTATCTGTCATGTCCTGTTTTGTTCTTTGACATTACCTTCGCATTTTGTTTAGTTGGTAGGAAAAGTAAAGTCAGGCCGTTTCTTCTTTTAGCTATTGAGAAGAGATTGGAGTTTTTCTTTCTTCTAGATTGTTATGTATCAAGTTCTTTGGTTGTGGAAAATGAAAAGTGCAAGCAAGTAAGCCATATATGGTTGGTAGCCTTGTTTAAGTCTTGACAATACTTGCATTTAATTAGCAGAAAGCCTTAGTGTTTGTTGTTCGTGCTTCAGTAATATATTTAGTCATTGTCAATGAGTGAGAGTGTGAGACATGTTTTGTTGTTGGTAACAGAAAAACATGCTTTGCTGTAATTCAGGATTTCATGAAGGTTAGGGAAGTCAGGGAGTTTCTTAGTGGGGCTTTAGCAGGAGCTATGACTAAAGCTGTTCTTGCTCCTCTTGAGACCATCAGGTTTGGTTTTGTCTTTTTTTTTTCTGCATTTTCCATCAAATTGCTTAATTTTATTTCAAATCTTATAATGTTTATTAATCATATCACTTTACTTACTAGATTGAATATATTAGCAAACATGTACTTGTTAATATGTAGTTGATCTCATTTACTTAGTATTAATAGTTAATAAAAAAACCTCAATACTAATAGTGAATAAAAAAACTTATTGAGGTTAAAAAGATTAAGCTTAATGTTTGCACAATTGTATTTTCATATTTCAAAAAATGGAAAAGAAAAAAGATATGTTTGTGCAATTGTACTTGACTTTACTAAAACTTTCACTTGCTTTCTTCAAAAAAGGAGACTGATGTGTTGTATTAGGCAGAGTTCAAAATAATTGCCAGTTGATTAACTGGATTGCATTCTGGTTGGAATAGCAATTTTCTTTATGAATTATTTAAATAAAGGTTTATCTGACGGCATACCAACTTGCTTAATAAATAATTGGATGTCATTAAACAGAGCAGCATAATGCTTTGAAATTAAAAGGTTCCTGGGACTTTGGCTTTCCCACTGAAAGTTCTGAGATTTGATTCTTCGTTAACAGATTCATACAGTTGAATTTCTTATTGAGGGTGCCTAATATGTGACACCGACCCACATTGTGAGCAGCTGCAGCGTAATTGCTGATTCACAGCTTTTGAAATATGCAGGACGAGAATGGTGGTTGGTGTTGGATCCAAAAATATTTCTGGTAGTTTCATTGAAGTAATTGAGCAGCAGGGTTGGCAAGGACTATGGGCTGGCAATGGAATTAATATGCTCCGAATAATCCCCACCCAGGCAATTGAGCTTGGAACATTTGAGTGTGTCAAACGAGCTATGACTACGGCACAAGAGAAATGGAGTCAGGAGGAATGCCCAAAAGTGCAAATTGGTCCTCTCAGTTTGAGTTTTTCTCTCTCCTGGATTTCTCCTGTTGCCGTGGCTGGTGCAGCTGCTGGAGTTGTTAGCACGCTTGCGTGCCATCCTCTTGAAGTATTGAAGGTATTCACCTGCAATGTTATCCTATGTTATGAAATGGAAGCTATATTTTCTTTTACATTTTATCCTAAATCTTGGATATCAAATCTTCTCTTAGACATACTGTGTTTTAGTATCTGCCACCTTATGGATTTTCTGTCGGATGACTTACCTCTTGTTTCTTTTTGAGTAAAACTGATGTCTTCCTTCAATTTCCTGTAGGATCGGTTGACTGTAAGTCATGATGTGTACCCTAGTTTGAGCATTGCAATTAGCAAAATATATAAGGAGGGTGGAATTGGTGCTTTTTATGCCGGTATTTCACCTACGTTGATTGGCATGCTCCCGTATAGTACTTGTTACTACTTTATGTATGAGACATTGAAAAAGAAATACTGCAATTCAAAGAATAAGAGGTCGCTAAACCGTCCGGAGATGCTTGCATTGGGAGCTCTTGCAGGTGAGATTCCTGGCTTAGTCTTGCTTGTTCATATCATCACTCTTTTCATATTGACAAACTGTAGGGTTTCCTTTCTGTTCTATCTGGTGCCCCGAGTAGGATCAAGATGCCTTGGTTTCTTATATTGCATCGTATTAATAGTATTATTGAAACTTTGGAGACTTTGGACCTTTTTGTTTATATCAGATATAATGAACATGCGATGATTCTTTATCTGTTCTTTCTATTTGATTGTCTTTTTTCCATATGGGGGAATAGAAAAATGTTCTGGTGCAAGATGTGTTAGTTCTCATTTGTTTTGACATATCTTTTTGTTTCAAGATGGAGTTGGTAATTCCAATGTACTACAGAGTTCAATAGATGTGCTCTGTCCATGGTTGGTATGTGGAATATAGAGACCTTGGTTTTGTCTATTGAATGCCACATGAAATTGCAAATGAAATTAAAAAGAAAGAAAGCTACGTATTAGCATGGGTGGTTGTCAACTCCACCCGATCTAAGCTGGCACTATCTCTCTCTATGGGTCGAGCAAGCATGCATTTCTTAACATCTCTTTACCTGCCTGGCAAGCATCCTAATTGGATAAAACCTGTAATGAAAGGCTGTTATCTTTAAATTGGAGCATAAATGGTTAAATGGCTTCTATCTTCTGTGATATTTGTTATTGTCATGTTATCTTCCTTCTCAGCTAATTAGAGTTCCATCTACATGTTGATTGGTCAGGTTTTACAGCTAGCACCATCAGCTTTCCCTTGGAGGTTGCTAGGAAGCGGCTTATGGTAGGAGCTTTGCAGGGTAAATGTCCACCCCACATGGCAGCGGCACTTGCTGAAGTCATTCGGGAGGAGGGTTTGATGGGCCTTTACCGAGGATGGGGTGCAAGCTGTTTAAAGGTCATGCCTTCCTCAGGAATAACCTGGATGTTTTACGAAGCTTGGAAAGACATACTGCTCCCCCTAAAACCTGGTCCTATTTGAGACATAGATTAGGGTATTTTTCTGAATCATGTGGTGGAAGGTGCTGGTAAAGGCCAGGCTTTGTACACTAAGAACAATGTGATCTTGATTAAAGATGAAGCAGATTTTATAAGTGAGTATTGGTGAGGGCCGCTTATTTCTTATCGCCCGTTGCCTTGCCTAACTAAAATATTTGGCAAGCTACCAATTTTGGCATCCCATAAATGATTTGACTTGTGTCAATAGGTTTCTTCGTTCATTTACATAACACATTGTTATTCAAATCCATGCATCCTTTTTTCTGTTTGGCCTTTTGGTCCTTTTATTTAATTTTTTTACAGCTTTTTCTACACCAAATTGACAATACGGGGTAATCCAATTCTAATCCATGAAATTGGTTTTATTTGTACGCCACAGATGTATTTTTATTGACACAAAATGTGCTCATATTTGTTTGTATTGCCATTGAAGACACTGAGATAAAAATTTAAGGTTTGTTTAGTTCTTATATTGACTTAAGACTGTGGTCGGTTGACAGGAGAGTAGGAGGGGGAGGAGAGCAATTCGAAGTCGTCTTAGATTTCTACCGTTTGGTTTGCAATAATGAAGAGGAAATCAAATTCTATGGGATTCGCAATTGTTGTAAACTATGGAATTCGGTTTCCTCTATGATGAGTGAGGAAATTGAATTCTAACTTAGCGAGAGTGTAAATTTTCATATTTATCCCTTAAAAAATCATTTAAGGTTATGTTTGGTTTGAAAAAAAGAGAGGAAATGAAAAGAGTGGAATGGAGAGGAAGAGAGAAGCAAGGAATGGAGAAGAGTTGTGAAATTAGATTTTGTTGTTTGGTTTGATATAAAATTTGATAAGAAAATGAATAATAATTTTTTTATAGATAAATTTATTCTTTACCTTAAATATTAAACTATTTATATTAGTAATAATATATATATATAAATAGTGGTTTGGTGGTTGGCGGCGGAGGTCAGGCGACTTTCCGGGACGGTGGTCCGGCGACCTTTCAGCAAGGTCCGGCGATGTCCGGCGGTGGTCCGGCGACTTTCCGGTGGAGGTCTATTTATAATATTAAATCAATAAAATAAAATTATAAATAATAATTATTAATGGCATTAAATAAGTTAAAAAATTGAAGGATAATTTTGAAAACTTTAATTTCTAATCTAAGAGGAATTTAAATTCTTCACTACTTAGTATGTAATTCAAATTTTATATTATGATGGATATTGAATTCTAATGGAAATTAAATTCTTATACATTTTGTCAAACCAAACAATGGAAATAAAAAGATAATTTAAATTATTTTCCTCTCCTACATTCTCTCCTCCCAACCAAATACCACCTAATTGCTGTAAACATATTAAAATGCATGGGGCTATTTTTTCAGAGTACAAGAGAGAGAGAATCATAAAATAGAAACTTCAGATTTTTATTTAAATAATTAATCATTTTTTTTCTGAAAAAATAAAGATAAAAGCAATTGAGGAAGAAAATCAGAATTTCGTTATTTTAATGTTGAGAAGTGAATGAAGATTATCTACTATGTGATATATATTTCTTTATACTTTTATTTGCAAACTATAAATGCAGAAAATTAACAAAGATCAAATCAATTCATAATAATTTTTCTTTCAATTTTACTTGTTTTAGTTTTCGATTTTTAGATTAAATTAATTTATAATTTAATATTTTTCCACAAAAATTTCAAATCTCTAAATAAAATAATTGAGTTATGATTTAGTCTTTTTCCTTATTATGATTTTGTAAATTTATTTTGATTTTTTAATTTTACTTAATAACAAATATTAAAATATTAACACAAAGGGTAAAATTATCCAAGTAAAAAAGAATCTATCCCTTTTCATTTTGAATTCCTTGCCAAACCAAACAATAAAAATTGAAATTCCCTCTCCCCTCTTCGCCACTCCTCTCCTTTCCAATCATTTCTTCCGAATACTCTCTAAGAGCTTGTTTAGTTCACATATTTTAAAAAATACTTTAAAACATTTCTTCAGTTAAATATGTTATATTTCTATTCTTATTTTTACTTTTTGTTTTACAATAAAATTTTTGTAACAATATTCTTGGCAATATTAATGAAAAGAATAAAATGATAATTTATCAAATTAACCTTCAAAAGTAAATAAAATTAGTGTAGATTAATTTGGTAAATTAATTTTTTATAAATAATTATTAGTAAGATTATTGGAAAGATATAAAACATTGTAAGTTGGCTAATATTAATTCAAAGCAAAATTGTTGTAAGAATACAAAAAATATTGGTTCTTTTGTACCAATATTATTGAATAATTTGCTAATAAAAATTTATTAGTTAATATGTTAATTAACTTTTTTATTGATAAATTAATTAATATCAAGAATATTGTTTAAGTATTCTTATACAAACAAAGAAAAAATAAGAACAAAAATATCATATTTAATTACAAGAATATCTTGAGACATTTTTTAAAATATAAACACCATACAGACATTTCAATTAAAATAAAAAAAACTAAACAAGCATTTCCTAATGATTTCTTTCTTTCCAATTTCAGATAAAATTTCAGGTTTCATGTATTAAGCTTTGTTATTGCTCCTTTAAAATGCTCCTGCTGCTTGTATGGTTATATTGTGCTTCCCCGGAATATCTCTCTAAGTCGAAAACACCAATATTCCAAATCTTGCTGAATACAAGTGATTCTTATGATTCAATATGTTATACTAATTTGTCCAATGATTTCTTTCTTTTGCTGGCTTTGAACAGTCGTACAATTATCCATAGTGGACCAAAGAATGAAAGTTGTATTTACAGAAATGATAGCCATCAATAAGAAACTGAACACACAAAAATTGGCATTACACGTCTGATTCTGCAGTGCTGCCGTTTCTTCCCCTTAGAAACCATGGCGCAGATGTGCTGATCGATTGCGAGCTCTCGGCAAACATGTAAAGGCAGAACAAGCATAACCCTGTTTCCAGTAGAAAAGACAACAATTACTTGTATTTGGTTTAAAATTACAAAATACAAATGGTGTATTCAGGAGTGATTAATCAGCAATCAAAGTCGACAATATGCCAACAGACAATACCTAGAGTCAACTTATACGTATTTGATTACCTAGCTCAATGTTTTACAGACAGAAAGTAAGAGTTCAATATGTTTCAACTTATATTATTATTCTGGATGAAATAGACTATCAGTTATTAGTTCTTGTGACTGCAACTAAATCTGAGAGAATTTTGAAGAGCCTGCATAGATGAAGCTGCTTCGACATCCAGAACAACAAAACTCTCCATTACATTGATTATGAACAAAATACCAAAACTTGTCAAGTGCTCCAACTCGAATCACAAAATCTTCCAGATGATTAGAAACCCCCAAAATAAACGGAAATAATAATTAAACAAATCAACTAAACAGACAGGTGCTCTAAGCATCCAATCCCCAAATTAAAGGTCTAAGAAGAAGATTTTTTAATCCCACAAATGAAATTGATGAACATTACCTATCCAGAGCTGAAAAATAGACTAATATCTTGTAGACAAAAGATAGTTTAGGGGCGAAAACATGCAGATAATCTTAGATCTAGTTACCAATTCAAAAATCTTATCATGATTTAAGAAATTGACGGCCAAATTTGCAAAGTATTTCAGTTGAATCAGAGGAAAAATGATCTTGATAGCATACATACCAGCATAAGCAACCGTAACACCAGAGACCATTCGTCCCAAGACTGATAAAATGTAAAGACAAACAACAACCTGAAGAATGATAAACATTAGATCAATTTTCGAATATAGAACAATAATGAAACTCAAGAGAGATACAGAAGGAAGACAAGATTAAAATAGCACACAAGAAGAGGAAGATTTGAAGTAGGCAAAAATCTGGCTCTTCAAGATGGACTGTTTTATAGTTATTTCTTACTGTATCAAGTATACGACTCAGCTACCAGCCTTATAGAGCATAACCCCTATACCATTAGCATGAACCAAAATCATCTGACATAAGCATTATCCAGTTCTGAAGGGTGATAAATCCAACTCCCAAGATGATTGCTGGCACGGCTATTTTGCAAGTAGAAGTTTTTGGTTTCAAACCTCGTTTGAAATGACTTTAGAAACTGTCAGAATTCATACATCTTAATAGTACAATTTTGAATGGAGATATCATAAAGCTATTGCACAAGAGCTTCAAAGAGCATTACTAGGAAAAGAGAAATAAATAAAACCTGAGATATCTAAGGGACATTACGATGCTACCAAGGAAATATTTCTTCGTCCACCTCAACTAACGCATCTTGGTTCTTATTCACTTACATCATCAATGCTAAGAAATTATTTATTCTTCTTAATGTAAACGTTGTGGTAAATTATTTAGAGCAAAATTGACTGCAAGGACAAACTGGGGAATCAAGTTTATTTCACTAATGTGGATTTCTATTTCGCAAGAATGCCAAATTAGGATTGAAAAGCCAATTTTAGGTTGACGCCTAGGAAGGCTTCTGTTTACTTGCGCATCTATAAAGGGCTTTATACAGAGCTTCTTCCTAACAGGCTCTTGAGGCAAGGAGAGCCATTCAAAGGTTTAGCTGCACAAGGCTCCTAAATTGCAATAATATGCAATCCTCCTGAAATAATCATTATTGACCAAAGAACAGTGACAGAAGCCACAACGAAAAAGTCAAATATTGCCACGGCAACTTCAAGAGATCTAAAAGGAAAAATATCTGCCAATGATGAGCTAAATATTGATATCTCATATGTCCTGAGACAGTTGTGTTATCATCTATTGGAACTATGACGAAAGAACTCCACCAAGAGTTTTCTAAGGGAGGTGATAATATGATTTCTTAATCTTCGGTTTCGAGTCAGTTGTATGCAATTCAACAACTTGTGCTCAACTGTTATTGAAACACAATTACACAAGGAAAGTAACATCTTTCTTGAATTTGGTATGCTTATTCTATTGAAGGAGGTCATTGTGTTTAATTTTTATGTTCCCTGGACCAAGATATATGAGTTGCATCAATAAGCATAAAATCTATAAGTATCTTAGTCCAAAGGATAAGGATCATCATAACTTCATGAAATCTGTAAAACAAGCCTCGTATTGAATCTAATAAATTTAAATTGTCAACTATCCACCCTTTTGAACTTCATCGGTTCAGCCAAAATAAATTCAATGAAACCAAATTGTGAACCATTTCAGCAAAAACCACATGTACTGTTATTTATGTTGATTCAAATAATCGATCTTTTTCTCAACTTCTTGCCCTCTAATGACAGCATTCTTAAGATCAGAAACCAAAGTTTCTAATTGTGCAGTTTTCTAAGCCACAAGGAATGAACTCAACTTTTCACCATGACTTTCCAAAATAATCAGACTTGATGAGCCAATTTGAGCTGTTGAAGACTATGTATCACATCTCTGGTGAGCGACAAGACCTCTTGTTTTATTTTTATTTATTTACATAGAGAATAGAAAAAAACTGAGGGCCTGCAGAAAAGGATTGCTTCACAGAGGAACAACAGTAAAAGAAGTAGCCACTTTGGATTTTCATTTCACAATAGCAAACTTAGTAATTCCACTTTTTCATGCCAATGAAGTTAGAATGTGGGCCCATTTTCTCTTTCCCATGCCTTAATTTTTGAGTAAATACAAAGTAATCACTAGAGTATACAACTTTTGGACCCTCTTTTGTAAGTTTAACCTATGAAGAAAAATGATTTATCAACATTACATCAATTCCCAATTTGACTGAAAGGTCCCATATTTGAATCCTGGGAAAACCATTATCCTGTAACATTAGCAGTTGTGTTCTAACTTGTTTGGTCTAGCACAACCTGCAAGGATTACGTCTCAGTGTCCAAAGGTTGTGACTAAATGGTAAATTAGTAAGCAGCTTTCCTTCTACGACTATGTATTCAAGAACTTAAATCTTAAGAGTTTATAATAGCTCTATCTCTGAAAAGATCATTATAAGTACCTTAAAGAATAGCCTCTTGTCATGGCCAGTCGCAGCAACCCTCAAAACTGACTCTGCAGCCCCTACGGTATTGGCTAACCAAGCAACAATGCTATTAGCAGTTTCCTGAGAGATCTGCCATTCAAGCGGGTCCACAGGTACCCTACAAAAGAAAATTTTCACAACAAAACACGATCACTTCAATGTAGAAGCTCATTGTTAACCAAGGATATCTACGTTTCACCAGATCCTAATTATATTAAAAGAACATACATGGAATTGATATGAGAATGAATAATACTTTTTCTCTAACAAGGTAATGAATAGCTAAATTACAATGATAGCAATATAACATTTGATATCCAGAAATCCCTTCGGCTCACTTAAGTGCTCGGTCTGAAACTAAGGACTAGAGTAAGCCAGACCCTACAATCTTTATTGAAGATATACTAGGTAATTTGAATAACAGTGATTATCAGAGACATAGGTTATACAGGAAGTATATCAGTGTCTACAGTTAAAACTGTGTAAGAAGCAATATTCTTGAGCATGTAAACAGACACAACCTTAAGTATAGATTTTGTTCAAGTGTTTCAACTTTCGATATCTTGAAAAAAAAAAAAAAAAGGATGGTTACCCAACACTAAAACTGAGTTTCACACGTGTTTCTATCAAACAAACCCAAAATCATATTCATAACAATCATTCAAAATGAGGCAAACCCAGATACTCAAAAGGGAAAAGCTTATAAGAGATGTCAATTTCATCCAAATTCTCCTACTTTATCAACGACCAAACAAATCAAGCACCCACACTGACACATAAAATTTAAACCTTAATAATGGAAAAATACGAAACCCATCTAAGATATAATCAAATAAATGAAAAGAAGGTGGCTTACGAGATGTTCATTTGGCGGAAGAGGAGGCCAAGAATTGCAAGTGAACACAGAAGAACAATGAAAACGTCTGATATTAAAGACAGGAGACTGGAGTTTCGGTACGCACAGTGGTAGTACACCAGGCTACCACATATCAGCACGCCCAATGCTTTACCCACTTCACTTCTGCTGCTATTGATGCTGCTGCAACCCATCTCTTCTTCATCTCTCCCCATTTTGCTCTTTCGCAAAAGGTTTCTTTTTAATTTTTTTTTTCTTTTTTGACTTTTCATTCACTCTTTATAGGTTTTGGGAATTGGGGTTGCCATACTTTTCAATTCAATCGCCAAGAAAGAACAGAAAGGGAGAAAAGTCAAAGTCGTACTAAAGAACTAAAATTACTTAAAATCCCAAAGTTAGTTTAAATGGTTACGCTGACCCCTTTCATTTCATTAATAATCATACATTTTTTTTCCTTTTGTTTTTAACTATAATATAATTTCATTAATTTTTTATTTCAATTTTTTATTTTATGTATTCTTTTAAATAAATATATATTCTTTTAAATAGATAGATTTGAATTTAAGTGATCAACCAAATAAAATTATTTAAAAATCACCCGATAGTTCCTATAGAGTAAAATTTTGAATTTACAATTTTATATGCTTTAATTATAACAATCCAAAAATTGACTTTAAACTTCTATGATAAATAAAAATATAACATATAAAATAATATAAACTTGTAAATAAGTTTTAATTTAATTAAACTAAATAATTTTTTATTGATAAATATCATAAATTTTAATATTAATAAAATCTATTTGTCAAAATATTAATATAAAAATAATTGTATCTAAAATTAAAGTTAATTGAAATTTTATATTATTATCTCAGTATGATATTTATATTTAGTATAAATTTTGAAGTCAATTGGATTAATAAATTTTAGTATTTAATAAAAATTGCTGAGACTTATAGATAATATTTTATTTGAATAATTATATTTATTTTTATATTAAAATTTTGTTTTATATGTTATTTTATTTATTACATTTATCTGATATTGTATTTGCATTTATTGTAAAATTTTTGACTAAAACGGGTAGAGTAAGGGGAAAAGAAAAAAAAAAAGGTCTCTGGAACCATTTTTAAATTAAGGGTCTCCATATCTTTTTTCTTTACCTAACGAAAATTGTTGTCAAATTGAAATTTGATCCTACTGTGAATTAAGAATGAATTTGGAAGGAAACTAAAATAACTAAAGAAGTCCCCAAATAACGTAAAGAAAAGGGAAGAATGATAATGTTTCGAATGAGAACTGAAATCTCAATTTGGATGGTGCCGACTTTGCAAAAAAAAAAAAAAAAAAAATTGCTCTCCATTTGTATAGTATTATACAAAAGGGCCAATAAGATGATGTCATTTCTCAAGATGGAAAGATAAGGTTAGAACTCCTAATTTTTTTTTTCTCTTTGCAATAAAAAAAGAGTATTTAATCTTTCGATTTCGGATCTTGTTATGTTACATCTTTTGTTACTAACATCAATTACTTTTTTTTTTAATAAATTATTATTAGTAACTCAAGTCCTACTGTATAAGCTGCGTTATATGAATTAAGTACAAGTTATGAATGTGCAACATGTGTGGTAGGAAACAATTTCGACATAGGACATTGCTACTACAAAAATAAGTTATTACCAATGACTATAAAATTGGGGTGATCTTTTGTTGCTATCAGAGGCTTCTAGCCAACAGGCTATAATTATTAATAAGGTTATAGATGATTTTTCTGCTAGCTCGGGAGCCAAGGTTAAAAAATCTAAAACCTTGATTTATTTTTCTACTAATATATCAGCCATGGAGGCTTCCAGAATTGGCTCTGATCTGGGTTATTCAGTCACTTATTATTTGGGAAAGTATTTGGGGGTCCCTTTATGCCATAATCAGAGGTCGAAGCAAACCTACCAGAATATTATTGATAAGGTGGATCAACAACTTTCTGGGTGGAATGCTTCTCACCTGACCTTAGCGGGACGCATCACTTTGGCGCAATCAGTATTACAAGCTATTCTTGTGTACGCAATGCAAACCACAAACCTGCCACAAAGTATAAAACTGAAGATTGATCAGTTATGTCGGCATTTTATTTGGAGTGGTTCGGCTGAGCATCAAAAAATGAGTTTGGTTAATTGGGATATGATTTGCACTCCAAAATGCAAAGGGGGTCTCGGTTTTAAGAAGCTGGATATCATGAATCATGCCCTTCTTATGAAGAACACTTGGAGGTTAATTATTGAACCAACGAAGCTTAGTAATCAAGTATTGCTAACTAAATATGGGGTTCAATTGGATGAGGTTCCTACAAGCCTGCCTACTCGATATGGGTCTCATTTGTGGAAAGCAATGGGAAGCATTTGAGAGAAAACTCGAGCGGGAATGCGGTGGAACATTGGTGATGGGGAGAAGGTTAGGTTTTGGTGGGATTGTTGGGTGACAACTTTGAGCCCTTTGGTTGACTTTGTGACACAACCAATTCTGAATACTTTACTTAGCAAGTGGGTAGCTGATTTTGTTGATGAAATTGGAAACTGGAATTGGTCCTTGTTTAGCCACTTGTTGCCTAATAATATAATTTTAAAGATTGCTTCAGTTCATCCTCCTACAGCTTCTCACGGAGCTGACAGTTACTTTTGGGGAGTTTCTTTTAATGGAATTTTCTCTGTTAAATCTGCTTATGAGCTATTGGATGATCCTATTGGCAATGGAGATCATAATTTTTGGCGTTTGACTTGGAGTTGGAAGGGCCCCCATAGCATCCGTGTTTTTCTTTGGCTCCTCTTGCATGGTCGGTTGAAAACGAGGCAGGAACTTCATAGGAGACATTTGGTTGCTTCTACTCAATGTGATAGATGTGGAGGGCCGGTTGAGGATATTCTTCACACTATCCGTGATTGTGTTACGGCTAGAAGGGTATGGTCTCATCTCTTGCCTACCCATCATCCCCTTAGCTTTTTTCTTTGCTCTCTTACTGATTGGCTGCAGATGAATCTGATGAGAAATACAAATGACACAAGTAAGGAGTATTGGAGAGTATGTTTTGGAGTAGCGGTGTGGAGATTATGGTTTTGGAGGAATGACGTTCTTTTTAATCATGGCTCGTGGGAGAGTGGTTTTATAGCCACAGACATAAAGGCTCGAACGCATGAGATTTTACGCTGTATTCACCAACCTTTGCTTGGGAAACAACAGCGAGTGGAGACACTGATCCGTTGGAAAGCTCCTATTTGGTCGTGTGTCAGTTTAAATACGGATGGTGCCAGGAAGGGGTCTGGATATGCTGGGGCTGGTGGATTGATTCGAGACTCCAATGGAAATTGGCTCATGGGCTTCACATTTAACCTTGGAATGTGTTCAGTTCTCTTGGCTGAGCTTTGTGGTCTTTTGCATGGCTTGAGAATGGCTTGGGATCATGGCTTTAGACGTCTTCAAGTTGGAGTGGATAATAAGTGCATAGTGCATCTTTTGGAGAGGGCTCATCCTCCAGCCAATGAAAATGCAATTCTTGTCCAAGCTATTCGGGAATTATTAGCACGTGACTGGATCATCCATGTGGAGCATGTGTACAGAGAGGCAAATAGTGCTGCGGATTTCCTTGCTTCATATAGCCTAACTACACCCATAGGCTTGCATGTTCTTCTTTCTCCTCCCCCTGCTATTTTTGGTTTACTATGTAATGATGCTCATGGGATTGCACACTCTCGTTTAGTGTTGCATTAGCTCTTCGTGAGCCCTTCTTTAATAAAAAAAAAATTGGGGTGACCATATAAAATTGCGGTGGTTATAATGACAAATGATGTAATTAAGTCCTGGTTGTTATTAATATGTTATAGTTGTTATTCTTAAAAAAACTGTAAATATAAAATAAAAGTTAATAATATGCAGTAAATATAATTTTTAAATAATAATTTTGATAAAATTAGTAAAGATATAATAGATTTTTCATCATACAAGTATAACATAAAATTAACATAACTTTAATGTTATAGCAGATAATATTTACTAAACACTTTAATGTTGTATCTTAAAACTTATGTTGCCCAACTTTAATTTCAAACAGAGTCTTAATATAGGAAAATTTTATAATGCCGTAGTGAAAATTATGGCATCAATACCGTGATAGACATAAATATTGTAAATTACATATAAAATTAGTAAATGTAAAGTAAAGCCAGTAAATTCAGACAAAATTATTAATTATTTAAAGAATTAACATTGTTTCTATAGAATTTTAGTAAAAAATATTTTATTCATTTGCAAAAAAAATATTTTCTTTAATTAAACAAAAAGTTATTGATTAATTAAACAAAAAAGTTATACTAAAAAAATGTGGAATAAGTTTTATCGAATTGGTTACCATAAATTCTATATTTATTTTAGGACATTTGTATACTTTTTTTCCCCATTTTCTATAATGATATCTATTTATTACACATGTTAATTAAGCGCAATTATTTATCTTGATATGGATCAAGTAAAAACAAAATAAAAAAAAATTCTTATATTACTAGACACATTTATGATATATCAATAAAATTATATTTAATTTTGAGTATTATGCATACTTTATATAGTTTCAAACTTTTTTACTTTTATTTAGAGACCATTTAAAGTTGTTGTTGAGGAAGTGCAAAAAGATGCAAAATAACCTTATCTTACAACAACTATGAAAGATATTAAAATAATATTTTTTCCAAAATCCGATTTTGAGCATAAATTTCATCCTTAATAAAAACATCACATGCATTACATAAATGCAAAACTAACGCTATTCAATTTAAATATAAAAAATCAATAAATATATAAGGTAATAAACATTATAACAAATTTTAATTTTGCAATTGTGATTTTTTTTTACAGTAACTATTAATTTACTTATTTTATCTTTTATTCATAAGTTTTAGGCATAATTTACAAAATTTTATGTTTTATTTTGCATTTAATGTTGATTTACTTGTTTTATACTATATTTATAAGTTTTTATTTTATTTACCAGTAATACATTAATTTACTAGTTTTATAGTAATTTACTTATTTTACCTTTCTTTTACAAGTCTTATGTTTCATTTCCAAAATTTATGTTTTATTTTACAATTATTATTGATTTACTAGTTTTATGTTACATTTGTAAGTTGTTGTTTTGTTTACCAGTAATACATTAATTTACTAGTTTATATTAATTTACTTGTTTTACATTCCATTTACAAGTCTTATGTTCCATTTCCAAAATTTATGTTTTATTCTGCACTTAATGTTGATTTACTTATTTTATGTTATATTTATAAGTTTTCATTTTTTTTACTAGTAATACATCAATTTACTAGTTTTATAATAATTTACTTATTTTACCTTCTTTTTACAAGTCTTATGTTTCATTTCTAAAATTTATGTTTTATTTTACAGTTAGTGTTGATTTACTAGTTTTATGTTATATTTGTAAGTTTTTATTTTGTTTGCCAGTAATACATTAATTTACTAGTTTATATTAATTTATTTATTTTACCTTCTATTTACAAGTCTTATGTTCCATTTCCAAAATTTATATTTTATTCTGCACTTAATGTTGATTTATTAGTTTTATGTTATATTTGTAAATTTTTGTTTTATTTACCGGCAATACATCAATTTATTAGTTTTATAGTAATTTAATTGTTTTACCTTCTATTTACAAGTCTTTTGTTTTATTTTCAAAATTTATGTTTTATTTTACAGGTAATGTTAATTTACTAGTTTTAAGTTATATTTGCAAGTTTTAGTTTTGTTTACTAATAATACATTAATTTACTAGTTTTATATTAATTTACTTGTTTTATTTTCTATTTACAAATCTTATGTTTAATTTCTAAAATTTTTGTTTTATTTTGCACTTAATGTTGATTTTTGAGTTTTGTGTTATATTTGCAAGTTTTTGTTTTATTTACTAATAATAAATCAATTTACTAGTTTTGTATTAATTTACTTGTTTTACTTTACATTTACAAGTCTTATGTTTAATTTTCAAAATTTATGTTTTATTTTACAGTTAATGTTGATTTACAACTTCTATGTTAAATTTACAAATTTTATGTTTTATTGACATAATTTATGTTTAATTATGGTATTGATACCGTAACTTTAATCACGGTGTCATAGAATGACACCTTAATATAATAGGGTTATCAACCCAAAGTCCGCACCTTATCTTTCATAATTGGATCCAGCAAATCATGTAATTCTTTGAATGATGATTATTGTATTGATGTGAAATTTTGCCTTCTCCATAGTCTAATACCCAAATCATGCGCATGAAGATGCCATGGGTGTGTCTCCCTTGTGTAACAAACATAGCATCCGCATTCTTGTAAAAATAACATCCACATGTCGCATTGAAATTCACCAAGTAAATTTCATTTCCAGTTGTAACATTTGGTTTTTTTTTTGCTATACAAAAAATGTCAGTGTTTAAAATCATTTCATTCCCATTTGTGGCATTTGGGTCTTTTTCAACACTAAAAATACCATAGTTTTTAAAATCATTTCCATCCAGAGGTGGGGTTTGATTGAAAGCATTTGTAAATCTTTCTTTGAGTGCAATAAGCAAGAAAAATGGTTATTTGTGAGGATAAATACCTTCGAAAATATACAAATGCTCTTAGAAAAACTCATTTCCTATGACGTCATGCCGTCGACCATCATTTTATTAAGTCGCATTAGAAAAGATATCAGGTGCCTTGGGAAATAATCCCTAGGAAACCAAAAATTACATATTTCGAATTTCATTTTGTCTTTGGAAAGAGTATTAACTGCCATCGGGAATGAGATTGGGTAACCCAAATGATTACCACTCCAACTATAATTTGCCCTAAAAATTGCAAGGTACACATTGGAATATGCTTTTTTTTTATATTTAAATTTAATGCCCATCTAATTTTTTTACTATTATTATTCTTAAGTTTTTTTTGGGTAATTATCCACCGATCACCTATTTTTTCAAGTTTTTTAAAAAATACACATTTTATTTTTTTGGCTGATTTCTAACAAAAGTTACATTTTCTTACACTTTTCCACTTACTTTTGCATGTCGTTATAACCTTGTTGATATCATATGGGTAAAATTATCATTTCACATGTATAGCAAAAACCGATGTCGTTTAAACGCGGTAGAAAGAGAAATAAAAAGCAAAAACATTTGAGAGCACTGCAATTAACAAAAATGGCCATTGTTTATTCCATGCATAAGATCATTAGCGTTTCTTTCACCATCTAGCAAGTACCTAAACAATTGAAGAAGTCGGGGTTAGCTGGCTGCGGTAGGGTTGAGAATAGCAGGGCTGGATTTAAGAAAACTCTATGGTCGATGTTGATCTTCGAGGCTCGAGCTGTTAGTGGCGCGGTCATCGATTGAGATTGAGCTACTAGTGGTGGAGAAAGTAAAAGAGATTGGTGAGAGGTTGGGGTACATAGTGGAAAAATGAAAGGGAGATATTGTCATATTGGCGAAGTAGAGGAAAAAATGGTGTTGCTTCAGTTTTAATGGATATTGCTCCTGAAATGTTTGTGAAATACAAGTGTGCAACCCAAGAGGGGGGATGAATTGCGATTCTAAAAAAGGGGGGATGAATTGCGATTCTAAAAATTATTTGATTCTAAAACAAATTATCAAGCAAATCTAAAATGAATTTAATGGAATAACAATTAAATCAAGTACAATATAAAAAGATAAGGGAAGAGAGATTCAAACACAGAGATTTTTACGTGGTTCGGCCAACCACGCCTACGTCCACGCCTCCAAGCTTTCCGGGCTTGAGGATTTCACTAAGCAAACCTCCAAGGCTTCAAATGCTTACACTTGACTTCCAAGGTGTCAATGAACCTTTACAACAAGAGATTATCCTCAATCTCTTAACCCAAGTGTATCCCAACACTTACAATCACTCAAAGTAAAAGATTAAAAATTATTTTTCTCTCACACAATTTTTAAGATTACAAATCAATGCCCAATGTGTGAATAAATGAAGTAAGAATGTGTTTTAAAGCTCTATGAAGATTGTATTCTCGAATATAAGCTCAATGGTTGTGTTGTGATAAATCTTGTTTGATTTTGAATGAGCTTATTTATAACTGAAGCTAAAAAAACTAGCCGTTATAGACTGTCTGCTCGAAAACGTTACTCCGTTAGACATCAACGGTTAACCGTTTCATCTGGTCAATGTTATCGTTGGGCTAATTTTCAAATAAACGGTTTGCCGTTTAGGGTTAACCTTTCGCTGTTAAATTCCAGAGACTTGCAAGATGAACATAAGTTATCCGTTTATATTAAACGGTTAAGGATTTGTATGAAATGACCTCTCTGGAAATTATCGGTTAACCGTTTGTAATCAACGGTTCGCCGTTTGTTTCCAGTAACCTGCAAAACAAATTAGCCTTATCCGGTTTTGTTGAACGGTGCCAGATGAGTACAATCTTCAATTCTGAATTTTATCAGCTAACCGTTTAAATAAACGGTTCACCGTTAAATTCCAGTAGCCTTCCCAGCTTTTTGTGTTTTCCGTTTTTCTTAATCGGTTAGAGCTTAGGCAATATGTTACTCTTTGGTTTTAATCGGTTAACCGTTTAAAAGAAAACAATTTACCGTTTATTTCCAAAATCACATTTTAAGCCAGATTTTGTAGAGAATCATTTTCCAATTTGAATTTTAACAATTATCCAACTTTTATGAATATAATTGGAATTATTATAAGGCTTTCGTTTATTAAGGAATAACTCCAATATTTTAATAAAAAACCATTTAAAGTTTGTTAGCATCAAAATCAATATTATTAACATATTCATGTTAACAATCTCCCCCTTTTTGATGATGACAAACTTCAATTAATATTTTGCTCCCCCTTACTATATGCTCCCCCTTAATATATGACCAAATTAAAAAAATGTCCAATAAAATGATTTTTGCTCAAGGAAACATTTAAAAAATAAAATTCATTTCAAATCTCCCCATAATTATCTCCCCCTTCATCATCAAAAAGAAAAGAGAGAAAAGAAATCCGTAAATCCGTAGAAGAAAGAAGTTACCCAGTTTTGGCGAGCGAAAAATTTGGCAGAGTTTCCCCTTAAAATGGAGCAAAACCACTAATACAAAATGAGATTAAAAACACTTCCAAATTATATTAACAACAACTCCATCATCCAACAAACCAACAACTCCATCAACCAACAATTCCATCAACCAAGAAACCAACAACTTCATCAACCAATATCAAATCAGCCAATATCAAGTCATCCAACATCAAGAACATCACAAAAACCTGTCATCAAAATCCATCAAGATCATATAGAGGTAGCAATGTATATAAAAATATAAATAGCAACACACAAACAAATAAAATATGAAATGTATGTACGAAAATAGAACTCAGAAACTATGGAGGTGGAGAAGATGTGCTCCCCGGATCATAATCGAAATAGCGTAGAAGAGTGCGTTGTCCAGCGATAAGCTCAAGCTGCTGATCAATGCTCTGCTGCTGGAAGGTTTGAAAGTCAGAATGTAGCTGCTGGTGGTCACGGGAGAAAGTGTCCAAACGATCGATAATCAGCTGCTGCCGCTCCGAAATCTTGCGAACATCAGCAACCAATTGCTACATAACGTCCAAAGCAGGGGGCTGAACTTGAGCTGGAGGTGGCTCATAAGCAGAGGGCTGCTCAGGAACAGCAGATGGCTCAGGAGCAGGAGGCTGCTCGGGAGTTAGAGGCGGCTCGGAAGATGAGGGAATGTCAGCATCCATCGTACGCTCCTCAGAGTCAGAGTCAGTTGGAGGTCGGGGGACAAAACGGCGATGCGGAGGATGAGGATGAGCTCTTAATAAAAAATCTAGAAGCTTATCGGGAGGATAGACATCGTTGAGCATACGATCATCCTCTGGAGCAATCAAGGTGTCCCGGTTTTGGAGTTTTTAGTCTTTATCCACTCTCTATTCTTCCTAGAAAAATCGATACTAGTCATGGCCTCTGGACCAATCCATCTAGTCTCCATATAACCGGTATCGAGAAGAGACACCTCTAAGTGTCGCAGTATCTTAGTAATGATACTGCCGTATGAAAGCAAGTGGTGGTTAATCGCGGGAGTACTCAATATGTACCGCACAATAACATAGCCGAGGTTAATAGGACGACCTGAAATGAGGCTATTTGTAACCTCATCCGAGTGACCCTTCCTAGGTGTCACTATGTACTGTAAAGTAGTGTGAAGAATGCAATCTTGGAGAGGTAAAAGTTAAGACCGAAAAGGTAGATTACAAATCTCATTGGACAAGTCTCGACGGCGACAAATATTACGAACTCCATCAACATGACTAAAACCGTCAAAAGAAAGGGCTTTCCTAGAGGTATAAATTTCATCACCCTCACTAGAGATACCTAGAAAGCCATTTAGGTCCTCATCATCAAATTCTATAGGCACACCGCCGACTTGAGTAACTATCCTATCTAGGCGAGTTACAGAGATTTCCATGTTCGAATAAAAGACTCGCACTAAATTGGATAAACTCGGTCATCAAAGTCAATGGCAGACTCCCAAGGCTGAAGCATATCCCTAATGCTTCTACCACACACAACTAAGGTACTGAAATAATCTAATTCAACATAGAAAGAGTCAAGTACCTTTCTACTATTAAAGCAATCCTCGAACTGCTTGGCCAAGGAAGGCATGGGGAAATGAATTCTTTCAAATTCAGAGACTTCCCGTGGTGGTTTAGGATTCCTTTGAGGCACAGAGTTTCTCCTGAGATTTCTCCAAGGGGGCTCAGCCATGGTAAAAAGTGAGGAAGTTTGAAAATTTTGAGAGAGATGTGAGGAGAAGAAGATGAACCGATTATTTATTTAGGAATGAGTAAATGATGTGATTTTGAGGCTTAATTTGGTTGAAGAAGGGCAAGAATTAGGTAAAAATTGAAGAAACCCGAACGGCTACACTTAGAGTTTGGATTTGGGGTTTTTTTTTTTTGATTTTGGGCTTGATTTAAAGATTTGAATCGGTGAAAGTGTTCTAAAGGTGATAAAAAAATGATGTTATAAGTTTGATTTGGCAAGAAAAACAAGAAAAATGAAGGTTTGAGGGCAGAGGAAGCTTCGGTACGCAACAATGGCCGAAACAATAAAAGGGCAACTGGAGAAAGAGAAGAAAAACCTTTGAACATTTTTATATTCACGAAAACAGTTAATCGTTTATTTAAACGGTTAAGGGGTAACTTCCAGAGGCTAAGGAATGGGAAACGGTAAAAGGTTAATCACTTAACGGCTAAGGAGTAACTTCTAGTGAGCTCTCTGTTTTTAAATGGTTTACCGATTACATCAAACGGTGAAAGGGTAAAAAGGCAGACATAATAATCTAGTTTATCGAATAAAACTGTTCACCGTTTATTGGAAACGGTTATCCGTTTATTTTATCTATAGTTTCGCACATTTGATTTAATTTTCGGCCAGCAAATAATACATTCCAAGATCATTTAATTGATCTAAAAGTGTTTTATTAGCCATTTTAATGCATGATTTATGAACATATATTCAAGCAATTAATTCATATAATCATTCAAGAATTAACAAAGAAAACACATCACTTGAATATCAAGCTTAAGCATTTCATAAATATTAAATCATCAAATCACCAATAAGTCAATTAATTCAATACACTCAATAACATGAATAGAGACGTTAATGCGAAAATTTCATCATCCCAAGTTCATGTGGAGTTTTTGAAAATTGTTCTTCGCCAAGAGGTTTGGTAAAAATATTGGCGAGTTGTTTTTTTGTAGAAATAAACTCTAATGCAATATCCACCTTTTGAACATGATCTCTCAAGAAATGATGTCTTATTTCTATATGCTTGGTTTGAGAGTGTTGAATGGGATTCTTTGAAAGATTTATAGCACTAGTATTATCACACTTAATAGGAATTTGTCCTAGGTTAATACCATAGTCTCTAAGTGTTTGTTTCATCCAAAGAGCTTGTGCACAACAACTTCCTACAGCTATATATTCAGCCTCGGTAGTTGAGAGTGCAACAGAATTTTGTTTCTTGCTAAACCATGAAACAAGTGAGTGACCTAGGATATGGCAAGTTCCACTAGTGCTTTTCCTATCAACTTTATAACCGGCAAAGTCCGCATCCGAATAGCCTGTTAAATCTATATGAGTTCCCCTAGGATACTAAAGGCCAATATCTATGGTTCCACTCAAATAACAGAAATTCTTTTAACAGCAAGCAAATGAGATTCCTTGGGACATGATTGAAATCTTGCGCACAAACATACACTAAACATGATATTGGGTCTACTTGCAGTTAAATAAAGTAAAGATCCGATCATACCTCGATATATTTTGATATCCACTTCTTTGCCTTTTTCATCTTTGTCAAGTTTGGTTGTTGTGCTCATTGGAGTGTTTTTGGTTTTTGAGTCATCAATACCGAATCTTTTGAGTAGATCTTTTACATACTTGGTTTGATTTATGAAAATTCCTTCCTCATTTTGTTTTATTTGCAGGCCAAAAAAGTACTTCAACTCTCCCATCATACTCATTTCAAATTCATTACTCATGCAAGATGAAAATTCTTTACACAACAATTCATTAGTAGAACAAAAAATAATATCATCAACATAAATTTGAACAAGTATGTCTTTGTCCTTATGTTTGACAAAGAGAGTAGTATCCGCTTTACCCATTGAAAAATCATTTTCTAACAAGAAATTCTTAAGCCTATCATACCATGCTCTAGGTGCTTGTTTTAAGTCATATAAAACTTTAAATAACTTATAAACATGATTTGGAAATTTTTCATTTTCAAAACCAGGGGGTTGTTTTACATACACTTCTTCCATTATAAAACCATTAAAAAAAACACTTTTCACATCCATTTGAAATGAAATGAAATCTTTATGACATGCAAATGCCAACAACATTCTAATTGATTCTAGTCTAGCTACGGGTGCAAATGTTTCATCAAAATCAATTCCTTCTTCTTGGTTGTAACCTTGAGTTACTAATCTAACTTTATTCCTTACAACCACATCGGATTCATCCATCTTATTTCTAAATACCCATTTAGTACCTTTGACAGATTGATGTTCCGGTTTAGGAACTAATTCCCACACATTGTTTCTTTCAAATTGATTTAACTCCTCTTGCATTGCCATAATCCAAGATTCATCATTTTCCGCATCCGTAAAGGATTTGGGTTCAATTTGAGAAATAAATGCATTATGTTCACAAGTATTCGTAAGTGATGATCTAGTTGTAACACCTCGTGAGGGATCTCCTAAAATTACATCCTTAGGGTGAGAAGAAACATACCTCCACTCTTTGGGGAGTGATTAAGAAGTACCTTCATTTTTTCATGTTGCTCATCTTGATTCCCATGAGACGCATCCTTTTGATTATCTTTTGATGATTCTTTTTGTAAGTCTTCATCTACATCATTATCAACAACAACTTTCTCCGTAGAGGAGGGATTAGATTCATCAAATGTAACATGCATCGATTCTTCTACAACTAGAGTTCTTTTGTTATAAACTCTATAAGCTTTGCTTGAGTTTGAATATCCAAGAAAAATACCCACATCGGATTTTGAATCAAATTTACCAAGATTATCTTTTGTGTTCAAAATAAAACATTTGCATCCAAAAACTTTGAAATAACCAATATTGGGTTTTCTATTTTTCCAAAGCTCATATGGAGTTTGGTTAAGGTTAGGTCTAATCAACACACGATTTAAAACATAACAAGCGGTGTTGACGGCCTCGGCCCAAAAATACTTAGGCAATGAATTTTCATTCAACATAGTCCTAGCCATTTCTTGAATGGATCTATTCTTTCTCTCAACAACTCTATTTTGTTGTGGAGTTCTAGGTGATGAAAATTGATGCTCAATACCAAAATCATTACAAAAAGTCTCAAATGCATGATTTTCAAACTCTCCTCCATGATCACTCTAATGCATGCAATACCATACCCTTTTTCATTTGAAATTTTCTTACAAAGCACTTTAAAGGCATCAATAGCATCATCCTTATTAGCTAAGAATAATACCTATGTATATCTAGAATAATCATCCACTATCACAAATGCATAATATTTGCCATTTAGACTAGCATATCTAGAGGGCCCAAATAAATCTATGTGAAGAAGTTGAAGTGGTTTTAAAGTAGAAATATGATTTTTATTTTTGAAAGATGTTTTGATTTGTTTTCCAAATTGACAAGCTTCACAAATCTTATTTTTTTGAAAATCAATTTTTGGAAGACCTTTAACTAAATCAACTTTCGAAATTTTCGAAATCAAATCCATAGTTGCATGTCCTAACCTTCTATGCCATAACCAACTATCATCATGCAATGCTGAAAAATATTTATCAAGAGTAGATGGACATTCTATGTCAACGATATAAACATTAACACATCTATTCCCAACAAATAAGATCTTGCCATCACATGAATTCTCAATAACACAACTAAATTTATCAAAGATAATTTTATAACTTTTGTCACATAATTGACTAATGTTAATTAAGTTGTGTTTCAAGTTCTCAACCAAACATACATTCTCAATTAGAGTTGAGGAAACTTTACCAACATTTACAATTCCAAACATTTTTCCTTTTGAGTTGTCTCCAAAAGATACGTCTCCACCATTTTCAATTTTGGTGAAGCTTGAGAACCATGCATAGTTTCGGTCATGTGCCTTGAACAACCACTATCCAAGTACCATTTATTTTTCTTCTTCTTTAAGCCCTTCAAAGAAAATCTCAAGTTTTAGGTAACCAAAGTTTTTTGGGTCCTTGAGAGTTAATAGTGATTTCTTTTGGAACCCAAATGCATTTCATACCATAATATGCATTTCTTTTTACTGGACTTCTATTTTTCATATTACCATCTTGATTACAAAAATGACATACAATTTGATTATTAGTAGATGAACTCTTCACAAAGTAGTTTTTATAATATTTTTGTTTCAAGTTTGGCTTATAACCAATACCTCCTTTGTCAAACACACATTTTTGTGAATTAAGCATGTTATCCAACATCTTTTGCCCATTTGTAAATTTCAAAACAATCTCATTCAACTCATTGCTCTTTTTCTTAAGCATTTCGTTTTCATTTTTCAAATCATCTATGTGTGATTCTAAATGCTCATGTGAGATGCTAGGTTTCTCATTTGATAATGCAATTTCATCATGCAATGTTTTATTCTCTACTTATAGGAATGCAATTCTTGCATTTAGAGATTCATTTTCATTTTTAAGTTTTGTCATTTCCTTTTTAAGACATACATTCTTTTTATCAATTTTCATCAACTCATTATGCAATTCTTTAAAAGCATCATACAATTCATCATAGGTGGGATCACTTACCTCATTGAGATCATCATCCCCTCTTATTGCCATAAGCGCTAGGTTTGATACTTCTTGCGACCCTTCTTCATCACTTGAATCTTCCTCGCTATCATCCCAAGTTGCAACCATGGCTTTCTTCTTGAGTTTGTTGATAATTGGGCAATCCAATCTTATATGGCTAGGCTTCTTGCATTCATAGCATGTGATTACTTCTTTTTTCTCCCTTTGGTTCTTGAAGTTTCTGAAATTTCTTCGCTCTCTGATTTTTTTGAAGAATTTTCTGAACCTCTTTGCTAGCTTGGCCAGCTTTTCATCATCCAGTTCACTCTCCCCATCACTCTCATATTTTGAACCTTTGAGAGCAATGCTTTTCTTCTTCTCCTCATGCCCTTTTTCTGTTGCCAAATCTTCTTCATATGAAATGAGAGAACCAATTAAATCATCAAGAGGTAAAGTATTTAAATCTTTGGCCTCTTCAATAACGGTTATTTTAGGTCTCCATTCTTTTGGAAGTGACCTAATGATTTTCTTAACTTTCTCGCTATTTGAGAAGACCTTTCCTAGGGCTCCTAGGGTGTTTACTATGTCTGTAAATCTCGTATACATAGAGTATACACTCTCATTTTGTTCCATTTGGAACAACTCACATTGTCGAGTGTACCTACTAATTTTTGACTCTTTCACTTGATTTGTGCCTTCATAGACTACTTCAAGTTTGTGCCAAATTTCATTGGCACTTTCACAACTAGATACTTGATGAAATTCTTTCTTATCAAGTGCACAAAATAAAGCATTCATAGCTTTGGAATTTAAAAAAGCTTTTCTCTTTTCCAATTCATTCCATTCCCTTGAAGGTTTTGGAATATCTTCCCTGACTTCATTTTTATTTAGGGGCAAAAACGGACCATGAACTTCCCAAATTTCATAATCTAGTGCTTGTAAATAAATTCTCATCCTAAATTTTCAATATGGGTAGTCATTTCCGTCAAAGAACGGTACTCTAGACGGTTAAGTCCTAACAAGAGAACCAAGCTCTGATGTTTGTGAAATACAAGTGTTCAACCCAAGAGGGGGGTGAATTGAGATTCTAAAAATTATTTGATTCTAAAATAAATTATCAAGCAAATATAAAATAAATTTAATGGAACAACAATTAAATCAATTACAATATAAAAAGATAAGGGAAGAGAGATTCAAACACAGAGATTTTTACGTTGTTCGACCAACCTCGCCAACATCCACCCCTCCAAGCTTTCCAGGCTTGAGGATTTCACTAAGCAAGCCTCCAAGGCTTCAAATGCTTACACTTGACTTCCAAGGTGTCAATGAACCTTTACAACAAGAGATTATCCCCAATCTCTTAACCCAAGTGTATCCCAACACTTACAATCACTCAAAGTAAAAGATTAAAAATTATTTTTCTCTCACACAATATTTAAGATTACAAATCAATGCCCAATGTGTGAATAGATGAAGCAAGAATGTGTTTTAAAGCTCTATGAAGATTGTATTCTCGAATATAAGCTCAATGGTTGTGTTGTGATAAATCTTGTTTGATTTTGAATGAGCTTATTTATAACTGGAGCTAAAAAACTAGCCGTTATAGACTGTCTGCTCGAAAACGGTTCACCGTTAGTTATTAACGGTTAACCGTTTCATCTGGTCAATGTTACCGTTGGGCTAATTTTCAAATAAACGGTTTGCCGTTTAGGGTTAACCTTTCGCCGTTAAATTCCAGAGACCTGCAAGATGAACATAAGTTATCCGTTTACATTAAACGGTTAAGGATTTGCATGAAATGACCTCTCTGGAAATTATCGGTTAATCGTTTGTAATCAACGGTTCGCCATTTATTTCCAGTAACCTGCAAAACAAATTAGTCTTATCCAGTTTTGTTAAACGGTGACAGATGAGTACAATCTTCAATTCTGGATTTTATCTGTTAACCGTTTAAATAAACAGTTCACCGTTAAATTCCAGTAGCCTTCCCAGCTTTTTGTGTTTTCCATTTTTCTTAATCGGTTAGAGCTTAGGCAATATATTGCTCTTTGGTTTTAATCGGTTAACCGTTTAAAAGAAACGGTTTACCGCTTATTTC
Source organism: Citrus x clementina (assembly GCF_000493195.1). Classification (NCBI taxonomy): domain Eukaryota; kingdom Viridiplantae; phylum Streptophyta; class Magnoliopsida; order Sapindales; family Rutaceae; genus Citrus; species Citrus x clementina. Next base: position 5,861,602 of record NW_006262274.1, read on the forward strand.
CAGAATCACATTTTAAGCAAGATTTTGCAGAGAATCATTTTCCAATTTGAATTTTAACAGTTGTCCAACTTTCATGAATATAATTGGAATTATTATAAGGCTTTCGTTTATTAAGGAATAGCTCCAACATTTTAATCAAAAACCATTTAAAGTTTGTTATCATCAAAATCAATATTATTAACATATTCATGTTAACAGTTTGTGGTGGAAGTGAAAGTGGTGGAGAACATTGGTTGATGTGGCACATTATTGGAGTTTGAGGAGGGTGATTAGGAGGAGTTGCAAAAAAGGCTTAAGGATATTGTTCTTTCTTGGTATATTAGTGATGTGCTGTCATGTGAAGAAAATGGCAAGTTAGATTATGACGTCATGTAATGTGAAGAAAATGGTCAATTAATTTTAGTTAATTTGTTTCATTTGTTGTAATTTTGATTATTTTATTTTATTTTATTATTTAATATCTAAACGGCAAAGAGAAACTGAAGTAATATAATTTTTGTCATTTAGCTAGGGTGAAATAGTAATTTTACATTAAGGGGTAAAATAGTTATTTTATTAATATCTTGTTAACTTCTCTTAAGGAGTTTAGGCGACAGTGGAACAATGGTATATTTTGTAATTTCATATGGAAATCTGTCAAAAAAAGATACGTGTATTTTTGAAAAAGCCCAAAAAAATAGGTGGTCTGTGGATAATTGTCATTTTTTTAAGTATCTGTAATTACCAATGCAACTTAATCAACAAAATAGTAATAGTAACACACAAAATACATTAATTAGCTTCATTAATTTAAAAACTTCACAGAGATCACATTCACCAATCAAAACTACAACAACATATCAATTTTAATAGTGTATTATGCAAAAAAAAATGTATATGTAAAATGATTTCATCTCTTGAATTTTTTCAAGCATCATCTGACACGTCTTCTTTAGTCTCTAAAACTTCTTCTTGATTCTCTGAAACATTTTGTTAGAATAATAAACATTTAATAAAAATTATCATGTAAAAGGAACGTTGATGTTGTATCACCAAAATCAATAACTAAATATGCAAAAGTGTACCTGAATCCACATATGACAAATTACCATCTATATTCTTGTGGTTAGCCTTCCAAATCAATACTTTTTCTGAGAGAATCCTTTAAGTTTTTCATTACACTCTTTCAATAAAAAAAAAAAGAATAGAATGTTACGTGGAACCTAAGGACCATAACCATTTATATACATATAACTTTCTTGTTATCTTTAGGTATTCTTATTTCAGCCCATCACAGAAATAAAAATTACACTTAAGTCTCTACACATTAATAAAGGCTTATACCCTATTAGATACATTAAATCTCAAATTACTGAAAACCTTAATAGATCACTTTTAATTGAGCTTAACCTTATAACACAGTCTAACCTTAATAGATCACTTTTAATTGGGCTTAACCTTATAACACAGTCTCCAACACATAATTATTCACAAAAAGCCTTATGTTGGATTAAAGATCTAACAACGTTGGATTAAGGATCCAACAATCTCCCTTTTGGACTATATGTGTACCTTTATAATTATGCATTGTAAAAATAATTATATGAGCTCAACTTTACTGTCATTACTGAAATGTGTCTATAATCAATTTGGTCCATCAATAATACTAATATATGATCAAGCTGCCTTTGTTAAAACTATTGTAGCTTGACTTATCAATGGTCACTATACCAATATAACTGAATGACATGGATCATGATGTGAATGTGTAGTATGAAAAATTTATACAAAGTGATCTTAACATACTTATTTCTAAACGGTCTACTTTAAACCTTAATGAGATTAAACCATACCAAAATCAGAATGTGAACTTTATTTCTACAGAAAAATATTTATATCATCAAAGTATCTATAATCATAAACTTCCATTAAAACTAAATATTTTATAATGAGACGATATCCATACGACCAGTGTGCTCATGAAATATTTTAGATGGGATTCCCTTAGTAAGCAAATTTACAATCATGGAGTTTATGTCAATATGCTCTACAAACAACTGTCCACTCTGAACTTTTTCTTTAACAACTAAGAATTTGATGTCTATATCCTTTGACTTCGTCGAGTTTCTGTTGTTATTGGAATATAGCACTGCTAATTTATTGTCACAAAATAACTTAAGTACACTATCAATAGGAATGACAATTGGTCGGGTCAAGTTCGAGTTTGGCCAAGCCCCAGCCCAACTCCATTATTGAAATAAAAAATCCGACTTGAAAGAAAACTTGATGATTTGCATTTCGGGTTGGTTCGGGATCATTTGCATTTCTGACCAAAATTGTTTTTGAGATTATATAAATAAAAATCCGTATAACCTCATAACTATATTTTTTTAAAGATTTTTAAGTAATTCGAATTAAAAAAGGATATAACCTCCCCATATACAATAAAATTTAAATGCATTAAAACTGACAGGAAACTGTGAGACAATGCCCGACTAGTTGGCTGGTGGTGGGATGGAAGCCAAGTGCAGTCATGCATGTCAGCTTGGAGCAGCTGACGATGGGCTTACAATGTTGGCTAATTGTAGCCGGCGAGCATTGGCATGGTAGAATATTCATGCCGCGCGGTTAACGGTGTTGTCTGACTTAGGGTTTGTGAGTTTGGTACTTTGCTCTTGTGATTTGAGATTGGGAAAGTGTGTGATGTATTCGTGTGACTAGTGTGAGTGTGAGTAGGGGTTATAATAGATAATCGTAAAATTTTATAGGCTATAACAAAGTTAGGTGAAACATGAGAGGTTCCAAATATAAGATTCACATAAAATGGGTGAATTTGTTTATTTTTCATGTAATTTTCTTCACTAGGGTGGCCTTGAAATGTATGTAACTCTGCCTTTTTTTAATTGATCAATTACTGGCAGCTACTTGTACAAAAGGTCAACTAATAATCTTAGAGATCTCAACAACTGAGTTCTAGTTTCAGTCCTAATTATTATGTGTCAATAATCACTACTAAAAAAATGAGGTTTTTGTGACAAAATTTTGTTATTAGAAGTTTGGAATTGACAAAGTCTTGTGACAAATATATGTGGATTAGATTTTTTGACAGATAGAACCAGGCACAAGCTTGAGGTTTGAAAATTTTGATTACTTTAACAAAAATTAGTGACAGAACTCTATCACGGAATGATAATTGAAGTGCTCCCTGACATAATTTTTGTCACGGAATTAAATCTTCATGCCACATCGACATGAATAAACGATGTATTTATTTATTTTTATGTTTTATTCCACATCAGCACTAAATAAGAACATCAATTTTTTTATTGTTAGTAAGACTTGACAAAATTCTGTCAAATAAATTAACTATATAGAACTTATTTCGCCACGTATGCAAATAAAAAATTAATATTCTATTATAATTTTTTTGTGATATATAATGGCGCCTAAATTTTAGGCGCGTATTTCTTTATTTATTTATTTATTTCAGAAATTATTAGTAAAAGATTCTCTTGAATTAAAATGGTGTAGTTTTATACAGAGTAAACTACGTCGTTTTACTAAATAACAAGGGAAAGGCTGTAACTATTTTGACTTAGAAAATTTTTTCTCCTCTCATTCTCTATACTCGACAACCTTCTCTCTCAGTAAAAACAAAAAAATATATATATATACTTCATGATCCAATTTAGAATTCTAGTTTTTGTAGAAACAAAATCTATTCTTTGCACTTAAAGACGAAATTTGGGACCGGTTTCGAAAGCTTCTATTTTGGTTAAAGAAAATTCATGGTTCGAAGGATGATTGACGTGACCTACTGAAGCTTTTAAAGTTTATCCTACAATTTTAGGTAAAATCAGAATCACTTTTTAGTTCTTTCTCTATCTCTCTCGCTTTTTTTTTTTTTTTAACGTTTGTGCTGATTATGCCTAAATTTAGTGGTGCCAATGATTTTGGGACCTAGGGTTTTCAAAGCTGTTTGTCTCTTTATGCAAAATTGTTTGGCTTCGTTGCTAAGGGAAACATTTGTGGGGAACACATTGAATTAAAAATGAGAGTGTGGTCCCTTTTTGATTCTTGGGTATTTGAAAATTTGCACATTTTGAGGTTTTTAATAGACAAAAGACAACGGATTTGTGCTTTTGTATTTATAAACTATGGTCAAATTTCAGTAATTTTGTACAATGATAGTGGTCCCTTGAAGCTCCACTTATATTGAATTGGGTTTTTATTTTAGAATACAAGTGTTGGTTTTCTTTTTTGGCTTATTTCATAATTGATGTGGTTCCAATCTTTGTGTTTGACTTTTTGTTGGCTAATGAAATTGTGGTCCCTTTTTCTTTTACAACCAGAAGAAAGTACACTTAGAAAAAAAATATTATTTGATATTCTAATTTATTTGTATTGCAATTAGAAGAAAAAAGAGAATTCAATAGATGCATAAATTAAAAGGAATGATGATTCATTACAGATGACGGTAGTAGTAGTAGAATAAATAAAATGAGAGGAATTATTTTCTAAAGTTTGTTTGCTACATTTTAAGGAATTTTACTTTTTTTGATCTTGGCACATATAGCTTTTTGTATTTTCTAAAATTCCCTTGCAATGACAATTAAATTTAAGCTCTCTGGAGTTAAATATTTGTTTTGTTTCATATTATGAGATTTTTTTCTTGGCTTCAGGCTTGTCTTGGTTACTGCTGCTTTGTAGAGTTGTGGAGTTTTACGGTGCTTCCAATTTTCAAAAAGCTATTTTCTTCATTATAAGTTATTTTGTGTGAATTGAGTTGATTTGAATTAGAAAATTTTCCATTGCATTGAGTTATTTTCTTTTATTTGGATTATTTAACGTTGATTTTTAATAATATTGTTTGTTTATGTGTTAATTATAGTTTTGCCTTTGTGTTTGGAATATAGCATGTGCTACATGACCCCTTTACTAATACATCAATGATGAATAATTTATTTATGTGCTTTTAGTGCAAAGTATGTTAATTATAGTTTTGTCTTTGTGTTTGGAATATAGCATGTGCAAAGTATGTTAATTATAGTTTTGTCTTTGTGTTTGGAATATAGCATGTGCTAGATGACACCTTTACTAATACAACAATGATGAATAATTATTTATGTGCTTTTAGTACAAAGTCGAGCTTTTGCATATGGTTTCAAGTAATAATTCATACTTTGTAGTTGATCATTCATATGTTTTGGATTTATTAGAAAATCAAGTAACTGTTAAAGATGTACAACTAATTAACATCTTTATTCTTAACACTTTGTATGACAAATTATAGCCACCTTCTTCATTCGTTAAAAAAAGTTGGAAAAATAAAATGTACACAAGTACAGAGGAAAAGTTTTTTCGACTGAAATTAATAGTAAAAGTAGTAAAAGATAAGGAAAACAGTGTCATAAAAATTGTTCATATAAAAAATATGTTCAAAATCAAAAGAGAATATAGTAAAAATTGGTCCAAAGTATCAAAATATTAAAGTGACAGAGCTAATTCATATAAAAAATATGTTCAAAATCAAAAGAGAATATAGTAAAAATTGGTCCAAAGTATCAAAATATTAAAGTGACAGAGCTAATTCATAAAAGAATATGTTTTATTGGTAAAAGCTACAAGCACCTATTATATAAAATATGTTCTTAAACAATTATTTCTTATATTCAAATATCCAAATTGTTGTTTTCATGATTTATTCGGAAAAATAATGATTAATGACTAATATAGGAATAGTAAGGAGGTACTACTTAATAATACTATTATCTTTTATTTTATTTAACGTAATGGCAATCCAATTAATTTCTTCCCACCTATGTTAGTCAAGCCTTAGATCTCTTGCTTTTAATATAAGAAAGTTTACATTCCAAATAAATGGCACCCACTATTATTACTATTACTTAATTTTTTTAATCTTTCTACTCCTATTATATAATTAATACTCATTAAATTAATTAAATAATTAAATATATCATGTCTTTTCAGGGAGATATTTTCTACTTCATACAATGGATAAATCATGGATGTCATCCAATAGGCAGTCCATTGCTTATGAAAAAGGGGTTGCCAGCTTTATTAAGTATGCCATTAAAAATTCTGATAACCCTAACTTTATAAGATGTCCATGTGAAAAATGTGTGAACATGATATATCGAACACCTCGAGAGGTAGTAGATCATCTCTTTGTGAATGGTATTGATGGAAGTTACAAAGATTGGTCTTGGCATGGAGAGAAGGCAACATTCTCATGCGAAGACCACTATAATGACCAAAATACCAACAATGACTTTGCTGCCACTGTTGAAATGGTGCATGATGTATTTAAATATTGTGATAATGATGTTGAGTCATTGTGGGATTTATTAGAAGATGCTGAGAAGCCTTTATATCCTAGTTGCACTAAATATACAAAGTTATCTGGTTTGTTGAAATTGTACAATGTAAAAGGGAGATATAGGTGGTCAGATAAAAGTTTTTCAGAATTGCTCATTTGCCTTCAAGATATTTTTCCAGAAGAGAATCTATTACCTTTATCAATTTATGAGGCTAAAAAAAAATGAGTGTATTAGGTGTACAATATGAGAAAATACATGTATGTCCCAATGATTGTATTCTCTATCGAAAGAACTACGAGAATCTTGTTGAATGCCCTTCTTGTGGGCAATCAAGATGGAAGAATCAAAGTAAGCACATAGATAAAAAAAAACTAAAGGTTCCTGCAAAGGTCCTGTGGTATTTTCCTATCGTTCCTAGGTTGAGACGCTTGTTTCAATCTCCTGAAACTGCAAAGGACTTAACTTGGCATGCACATGGTAGAGAAAATGATGGTATGCTTCGTCATCCTGCTACCCCTCCTTCATGGAAATTAGTTGACAAATTATGGCCTGATTTTGCCTCTGAGATTAAAAATGTTAGGTTTGCTCTTTGTTCTGATGGGATCAATCCTTTTGGTACCCTCAGTAGCCAGTATAGTTGCTGGCCAGTTATACTTGTTAATTATAACCTTCCACCTTGGTTGTGCATGAAAAGAAAGTTCTTGATGTTGTCTTTATTGATCTCTGGGCCGTGACAACCCGTAAATGATATTGATGTTTACTTAGCACCATTGATTGATGATTTGAAAATTTTATGGGATGTGGGCATTAAAGCCTATGATGTGAGTAAGCAAGAATCTTTCATTTTACGTGCCATGTTAATGTGGACTATAAGCGACTTCCCTGCATATGGTAATTTATCTGGTTGTGTTACAAAGGGATGCTATGCTTGTCCAATTTACAAGGAAGGAACTGCTGCACAGTGGCTGTCGCATAGTAATAAAATGATATATATGGGCCACTGACGATTTCTTCCACGTGGTCATTCTTTAGAGACAAAACAAGAGTATCTAACAATAAGGTAGAGACTGAGTTCCCTCTTAAACCATTGACTGGTGAGCAAATTTTAAAGATGGTTCATGGCATTGACTACACATATAGGAAGAACAAGAAAAAAATGAAACAAAAAAATCGGGAAGTAGTGTAAAAGGTGATGTAAAGGTGTGTTATAAAAAGAAATCAATTTTTTTTTATTAGATGTGATTTATATTGAAAACAATGTATGTGAGAGCATTTATGGCACTCTATTAAATATTCTGGGTAAGAATAAAGATGGTCTTAAAGCGAGATTAGATCTTGTAGAGTTAAAGATTAGGCCTGAGTTAACTCCAAAAAATGAGGGAAGTAGTACAGTTTTACCACCAGCTTGTTTCACATTAAGCAGAGAGGAGAAAATGAAGTTTTGCCAAGCCTTAATAGATATCAAAGTCCCTGAAGGATACTGTTCAAACTTGAAAAATCTTGTATCTATGTCAGATTTGAAGCTTCATGGATTAAAATCTCATTATTGTCATGTTCTAATGCAACAAATCTTACCCTTAGCAATAAGGTCAATTTTACCAGAACATGTTAGATATGTCATCATAAGACTTTGCTTTTTCTTCAATGCTTTGTGCACTAATTTCGTTGACCCAAATAAGCTTCATCAATTACAACTTGACATCATTGAAACTCTGTGTGTGTTGGAAAAAACATTTATGCCTTGCTTTTTTGACATCATGATTCATTTGACTATTCACCTAGTAGAAGAAGTTAGGCTTTGTGGTCCAGTGTGTCTTAGGTGGATGTACCCATTTGAAAGGGAAATGAAACCTTTGAAAAGTTATGTCCGTAATCATAACCGTCCTGAAGGATGCATAGCTGAGTGTTACATGGTTGAAGAAGCAATGGAATTTTGTGCTGATTTCCTATCAGTTTTAAATGCAATTGGAAATCCCCCTGAACAAAAAGACATGATGTTAATTGAAAAGCCTTTAACAAGTGGAGTAATAGTAGAAGTTCGTCATGAACTGTTGGAGCAAGCACATTGTTATGTGTTACAAAACACAGTAGAGGTTCAACCTTATATTGAGTAAGAATCTTTTAACTTTTTGATATGCTTTGTCATTTAAAAATTATAATTTATAAAGATTCATGTCCATGTTACATTTTTTTAGTGAACACATGAGGTGGTTAAAGAAATAATATCCTCGTAAATAAAAAAATACAAAATGGTTACAAGACCAGCACCATCGTACCTTTACTTACTGGTTGGATGAGAAGGTTTGTTGCTGTCCAAGTTCTTTTAAATAAGGAAAATCTTTACCCTTTTAGTAATACAATACTAATAAATCTAATACATGTAGGTGTCAAACGCACAATTAAATGATGAATTAGTTTCAAATTCATTATGGTGGTTATCACAAGGACCTCGCCCAAATGTGATTAAATATCCAGGGTATCTCATAAATGAGTTTTATTTTCTAGCACGAGATCGAGATACGAATCAAGTGACTCAAAATAGTAGTGTAACTATTGTGGCAAACACAATGCAAATTGCAAGTGCTAAATACAAAAATCCTATAGTTAGTGACATGACATATTATGGGGTTATCAATGAGATATGGGATATTGATTATACTATGTTCAAGGTGTTGGTGTTTATGGTCGATTGGGTTGACAGTGGCAACAGTATTCATGTTAATGATCTTGGTTTCACCTCTGTTGAACTCGATCGGATAGGTCACAAAAATGATTTGTTTATCTTAGCTTCTCAAGCAAAACAAGTATTCTATGTTCCTGATCAACGTGATGAACGTCTTTCAGTTGTGTGTGCCATGGCCCAAAAGGTCAATGAATCTGTGGCAAATAAAGTTGAGGGAGACAACATCATCTAACATCCTCCCTTTTTAAATGAAGCACCAACAATTAATTCGTTTGATAAGGAAGATGATGATGTTAAAATCTATCATCGTCCAGGCTGGCGAAGTGTTAGAGTTGATAATTAACAATCAACAGAATATGGCATATTAAATTCACATTATAGTAAGTGTTTTTTTTTTATTTTATTTTTAGTAGTAATTAATATTGTTAGTTTTATTTTTATTAAATTTTTTCAGTGGTTGTTAATACATTCATTATCTATGATTAATGTTTATTTTTCATTTTGTAGTTAAAATTTTCTGTTATGTTTGACCGATACTAATGATTTTTATGTTTCTTTTCTAACAAAATGTGTGAATCGGAAACAATTCTTATGGTGGTGAAAATAATGATAGTGATCCATTGGATCTTAATGGTCGACCTTCAAGAGGAATCACTAAAAAAGCTAGTGTATTTAAAAGACAATCAAATAGTGGTCAGATCGTGGTTGAATATAATGAGAGAGGAATTCATTGTGGAGCTGAGGCCATTGACATGGACCAAACTATTGGTATGTTGGCACGTCAAGTGATACCTATCGTGTACAATGATTGGCGTAAAGTTCCTCAAATTTATAAAGGAGTTATGGAAATACATCCAGGTAATGTTTCATGTATTCAAAAAACTTAAAGGAGAATAAGTTTTGTAGTTAATTCTTTAGGTCAATAAAAGGATAGTAGTTTACTTGATGTGTGTAAACCTTTGTATAGTTCTATACGAGGCATGGTTTTTCAGATTGTGATATTGATTTTGGTTGATACAATGCTTTTTGAAAATGATAACAGCTTATGGTTTGATTATTTACAATTTTATTCGTATCATTTAAAAATATAAATAGTTTCACATGTTGTTTTCAGTTATTCATTTTTTTAGCATGTTTAATTGTAGAAACTATTTAAAGTGGATGTATGCTCCAAAAAACAAGTTATCATGCAAATGGGAACAACACATAGACAATTTCGTCACAACTTGTATGTTGCTTATATTGTCCCGAACAAGCATAATCGTAGAGAATTACAGAAACCGCCATTGAACTATCAGTATATCAAAGATCATTATTGGAAAGAGTTTGTGGATAAAAAACTATCACTTAATTTTGAGGTATTGATACAGGTTATAACATCCTTATCATTGTATCTTTGCTATAGTCCATATGTAATGTCTATGTTTTACAATCATTTCAATGTACAGGAGCAACGGAGAAAAGCACAAGATGCTTGAAAGCAAAACCAGTATAATCATAGCTTGGGTTCTGGTGGTTATAAGAGGGTAGTTAAGAAAATTGTAAGTGATAACTTATTCCAAAATTAATTGTCTCAATTGTGAAGTTTCAATTAATAATTAAATTAATTATTAACCTTCTTTTTATTTCATGTAATTAATTCTTGATACTTTTCTAAATAGATGAAAGAGACAGGCCTATCTGAATTACAAATTGATAGAAGCATTTTATGGAAGGAAGGACGCAAAAGCAAGTCTGGAGAGTTTAAACCTGAAGCATTACCCATTGTTAATAAGATTGTAAGAATTATTGATGTTGTTCATGAATTTATACTATTTTTTGAGGGAAAATTTGGAAATTATGTTGGATTCATTAATATTTGGTTTCGGTTTTAGGATAATTTGGCTAGGGAAGTAAAGAAACGAGTAATGAAAGTTGAGTAAAGGGATGATATTCTTACTAAAGCATTAGGCAAACCTCCTGTTACTGGCCATATGCAAGGCTTAGGGAAGTTTATTACTGCTTCAATGTACTTTGATACTGTGAAAACTAATTGTTCAATGAATGCAGAAGGAAACATTTTTCAAGAGACATTATGTGAAATTAAAAGTCAACTAAAACATATTTCTGCACATTTGAATATAAGTGGCAAGGATTCTGAAGGTGTGAGTTCTAATATGAAGATTAGTAGTAAGAAGGTTGGCCAGTAATTAGATATAGATGCTGTCTCCTCAGATAATGATGATGTAAGTATATGATATGTTACTCCTTCACTTATTCTATTTTATGCTTGATGTTCTGAGTGTTTTTAGATGTAAGTTGAACTAATTTTGAATTTCTTCATGGTTTATTATATAGATAATTTGTTTTATGCTGATCATTTTTTAATTTTATGAGATAGGAAGATGATTTGAATGAAAAACAACTTAAAAAAAGAGTTTACAATGTCATTGAAAATGAGGAAAGCAAAAAAAGAGCGATCCATGTGGAAGAAGAAAGTGACAGTCATAAAACCATACCGTATGTTGGCATTGAAGAAGCCTCCCCAGATAATAAAATCTTATGCCATGTAATTAGAATATGTTAGATAATTTAAATGAGCTAGCCATTTTCCTTTTAATTTATGAATGAAAATTAACATAAATTTACATTTCTTGACTTAGGGTGATGAAACAATTATGCGGATGAAGATTAGTGAAGATATTGAACACATTATTTCTTCGGCAGAAGAGCATTCTAGAATTCTGAAAATGAAAAGATACGAAGAAATTGAACGGTTTCTTACCATGGCACAAGAGCTTCTTAGGTTTCAAGGAAAGAAAGTATATTTTGAGGATTTGATTTATGGACAATGTGATATCAACACATACATAACGATAGAGGATTGTAGTGTGTTGGCATACTTCGAGGAGTTGACAGTGAATTGTCTTATGATATGGACAATGTAAAGAAGATTGGGTTTTCTTGCAAGCATATGTTTTAATTATTAATTATTGTATAACTTATTAAATTTTTGTTTGCATAGGAAGTTATATGAGGAACTAAAGAGGATTGGGATGACGATGAAGTATAAATTCATGAATCCAGATGTTGTCTCGCTTTCTGGTCGAGCAAATACCAATAAATCTCAAATTGATAGAACGAAAATCATTGTATCCCAATTGGAAGGAATTCAATCTGGACAGTTATGCTTCATGCCTTATAATCCTAAGTAAGTACTTGAGCCTTATTATTTTATTTAATCACATTATTTTTTTAAGAAAATCTTTTACTAAAATTAAAGTTTGATTTGTTGTAGATTTCATTGGGTCCTTATTGTTATTGACATGGATTCTAATACAATATACTATTTGGATCCAATGCGACAACCAGTGCATATGGATCTAAGGCTTCTTTTGAATAAGTAAGTGAAATTTTATATGTTTCTACATATGTTTATGACATTAAAGGTATGTTTTGACAATTTCTACCATGGATAATCATACATTCTACAGTGCCATGGCAAGACTTAATGTTAAAGAATCAGCTTCAAGCAATAAAGTTAAAGTTAATTGGGCTACAGTGAAGGTAAAAGTAATTAATTATTAATTATCATGCACATTTGAGTTCAAATGATAAATATTCTTAACATACAGTTAATTGAATAATTTTTTAGGCATCGAGACAACCCGAAAATGTCGAATGCGGATTTTATGTCATGTCCTATATGCAAGATATCATTGCTGATAACAATGTGCTAAAAGAAGATGTAAGTGTGCATTTTTTATGATGTAGTACTATATTTATATAATAGCTAATTTATTTGAATTTGTTTATAGTTCTTTGGAAAGAAAACTTATAATGAAAAAGAGATTGATGAAATCCGTAAGGAGTGGGCATCTTTTTTTCTTGGAAAAGTTGTGATTATTTCAGGTATGTGATATAATTATCGGATGAAAGTTGGCTTTTTCATACTACGAATATACAAAAGAGAGTATTAGGTATCAAATATTCACTTTATTTTTCATAAGCAATTATTCCCTCATTTCCATTTTTCTTTAAGTATATTTTTATTAATTAGAATATTATAGTTTATAGGCAATAGAATAGTTTGACTTTGTTGTTAATTAATGTTTTTTTAATATTTGTTAGCATTCTAAGTGCTTAGGCTTTTTTAGGTTTCTGTTTACATATTTTTGTTGGCTAATGCTTGTGTACGTTTTATTGTTTGTTGATGTTGTGTATGCTTTTTCGGGGGGGGGGGGGGGGACAATTTGTAAGCATACTATGAATAAAATTTGGTTCATTTGAAGATTGATGTACATTTATGTATTTGTAACTAAGCAGCATTTCAAAATTTCATTACGTTGATGCATTTTCTTTTATTTCTATGTATGCAGGAACTTGTTGCTGTTGTTCATTGCTTATATATGCTACTGGTGATCAGGCGATTAATGTTGTGCAAATTTTAATGTACTCGCAAGCGCACGAATCTATTGTAGTATAGACTAATGGTGACGAGTGTCGATCCCACGAGGAGGTGGATTTTAATTGTGTAGAATTAATTTTGTAAATGGGTGATTGGATTTGTGGTGGAAATGATTTGGGATATGCAAAAACTTAAATTAAAATGGCGAGAATAAATTCTAAAATTGGAATTGAAATGGTGAGAATAAATTGAAGAGAATTCTATTAAGATGACGTACTTGGGTATCTGGATCCGTATCAACATGCATCATGGGCTAAATAATCCTTATTAATGCCAATTAAATCATGAGGGGGGAATCCACACCTCATGAACCACGCTCTAATCAATATGGTGCTAAGGGCTTATCGTGCCAAATAATAATAACCTTATACTAGAGGGCCGGTGAAACCAAGGCGGTACTAGACAAGATTAGTATTATTTGTCGACGAGAAGTCAAAACATCCACAAAAACTAGAGGGGAAGAGAAAATAAATTTACCAAATAAAGCCCATGACACATGTTGAGACTTCACCTTCAACCCAAGCTTGAAAGAAAATTAGCCACTCATAATTGCACTAGGGGCAAAATGAGAATTTATTAAAATACGAAGAAAATATAAGATGGAGAAGGAATTACAGAAAATGGATCCCAAAAATGGATTCAGAGATATCAAATTAGGGGGGAGAGGCCCCCTTTTTATAGATACATGGAGTAAATCATGGCCATCAGATTAAAAACAGTTTGGACGCTCAGGATTGCGCCACGTCATCAGTCAACAGTCCACGGTTTGACCCGACTTTGAACAGTAACGCGGTTTTACCTGGATGAACAGTAACGCGGTTTGGTTGAAAATAATCCTGTGTGATGCATACACCGTACGCGAGATTTTTCGTCCACTGATATGCTGCCATGTCACCATCAACAGTACATAAGAATTTTAGTCCAACAGGATCGTGACACCTCATCAGTCAATGCCACATCATCGGTCAATGCCACGTCATCATCCGTCTATGTGAACAGTAACGTATACAGTACCGTACACGTGAATAGTACCGTACATGTGAATAGTGCCATTTTTCCTTTTATGCTCCTCCTAAGGTTTTTGACCGTCCTGAGTTCAAAAGTGATGTCCGTTTTGCCGTCTGATTTCTCCTTTATTGTGAAATGACTATAATGTCCCTAAAATACATAAAATACTTAATTAAAATAAAACACATGTAATTAAATCACAAGAAGGTTAAATACATAAAAGTAAGGGTTGTTAGTAAGACTTGAAATGTAAAATGACGGTTTTCTCCTTTATAAATATGCATTTTCTAACACTCAACACACCCCCCAACCAGCTTATTGCTAGTCCCTAGCAAATAAAGCGAAAACAAAATTCAAATTCAAAATGATTTTTTTTTTTTAGAAACACTCGTGTTTATTCAATCAGATTAATGATAGCAATCAAATAAAAGTATAAGTATATCTCCAGTCTAAAGCAACATCACACCCACATCAACCATCCACATGAATTAGCCCAGTAGACTTTGTTATAGCTACTTTCAAGAATGACATGTCAAACCCCAAAATCTCACTGGAAGTAGTGACACTCTCACAAATAAATTAAACCCAATAAAAATAGTCACTCCAATGAATGGTAATTGAGAGAGAAAATAATAAAGAAGTGCTATCACATGCTCTCACCAAGATGAAATAAATATGCCCTCAGCTTAGAAATAATACGATCTCAAGTCAAATAAAATGTTAGTCAACCCACTTTATTTATCTTTTTTTTTTAATTATGCATCACTACATCTTTTTAGCCCATATAACTAGCTTCTACTTCAAACTATAGTTCCCTAAAATCAAGAAGGACTTTTATTAGGACGTAACGTAGGCTAGGGATATGGCTAACAAAGAAGGGAAATAAGGAAAACAAAGTGTATGTTTGAGAAAAGTGC
The DNA here is from genome assembly GCF_000493195.1 of Citrus x clementina. NCBI lineage: Eukaryota > Viridiplantae > Streptophyta > Magnoliopsida > Sapindales > Rutaceae > Citrus > Citrus x clementina. Next base: position 5,876,977 of record NW_006262274.1, read on the forward strand.
AGAGAATTTTTTTTTTTTTTAAAGTTGCAAGGTGGATTTCACCTAGTATTTTTATTTTTATTCTTTTGAAACAACAACTTTTGTTTTTTTGTTTTTTTGTTTTGCTTTTATTTGGCATAACTTCACTAAACAACATAATTATTTACATTTTTCTCAAACATAAATAAGTGATGGACCTTATAAGATATCGGGTAATACTCCAAATCGGAGTGGGTCAAGATGATAAGTTGACAAAGGAAAGGTTTTTTTTTTTTTTAAAGGCTCAAAAGGGTTAACTATGGATATATCACAAAAGGGATGGCTAAAAAGGCTCAAACGGGACAAAGATGGCCTTTCCATCGTCTTTTAGGGCTCTAAATAATCATCCATATCTACTAGTTAGATGGGCCTCCCAATGTAGCAACACACATTTTTTTTTTATGGGTTAACTCAAAAGAAATCTAAAGATCGTATATAAAATAATAAACTGTTAAGCTATATAAAGAATGGGCAAAATGATTACTCTCCAAGAAAAATGATAGGCTCAAAAACCCACTTGGTACTTATTATGACATGTTCATTCCTTCAAGCAACTCATATTTGTCTCTAACATCAACATGTAGAGTAGCAAACATAATGTAACATCACTTAAGACCAAAGATAATACAAATACTAAAATTTGAAATTAATCATGTCATTCAATGTTAAAACAAATCACACAATTTTTTTTTTTAAACATCATTCTACCCCCCAACCTATTCTAAACATGAAAGGAAAATATGCATGCAGAAATGTGAAAATGATGCATAAAAACTAATTAGAAAAGTTACACGTAAAATGATAGAAAACAAAAATGATTTTTTTTTTATTTTTTTTTAAGAAGATACGTTTCTAGAGGAACTACACTCCATATTCAGCCATCTTCGACTCAAAAGTTGGAAAATGTATATTTATAGAGGAGAAATTAAAAAGAAGAAAAATAAACATAAACAAATAATAAAGAAAAAGAAAATGTCTGAATTTTTTTTTTAGTTTTTTTTTAATTTTTTTTAAAACAATGAAGATGCGTTTCTAGAGTCACTACACTCCATATTCAGCCATCTTCAACATAAAAAGTTAGCAACAGTTAGTTTCTACAACAAAAAATTAGTAAAAACTTAACCAAAATTCCACAATTGTCGATTATTCCCTCCCCCCAACCAGAACGAAACATTGTCCTCAATGTTTGAAATGAAAGAAGTAAAGTTTAGAAGACATCACCTGAGTGGTGCAACACAGAAAACAATATTTACAAGCGGAGAGTTAAATCTAATTTGTACTTCTGACTGCGGCTACTGTTACCATCATTATGTGGATGCTCTAACACAAAGGTTCAGGGGTCTGGCTCCGGTTTATAAGCTTGTAACAGATCAAGTAGCTCATTAGCAGTGTGAGCACAAATAAAAAGTTTTTTCACATTAGAAGGAATGAAATAGTTTTTTATTGCATGGTTAAGAAATGCGATAAAGCCATCATAAAAGTTATTGACATTTAACAAACCGATGGGTTTCTGGTGGATGTGCAGATGGGCCCAAGATGCTAGTGTGATAAGTGCCTCTAGTGTTGCAAGATCTCCTGGAAGGAAAATAAAAGCATCAGCATGATTAAGCATTTCAGTTATTCTTTCTTGCATACCTGAGACGACTAACTCTTCTCCAGTTGATGAGTCAGACGAACTGCCCAAAGGTTTTAGGGCTCTTGGGATGATGCCTAACACTTGACTTCCTCTGATAAAAGCTGCTTCTGAGACCATTTTTGATAACCCTCGGTTACCTCCTCCATACACCAAGTGTAATTTTCTAGCTGCTATGCTTCGACCAAGATCTATGGCTGCCTCAACGAACTCTTTATGTTTGCCATAGGTAAATCCAGAAAGCACACAAATGTTCTTGAATTGTCTATTTGGAGTAGCTGCCATTGGGATACTTCTCAAAAAATAATTTGTGAGTGCTTGACAAAAAAAATCACATTTAAGAGTCTTGGTGACAATGGGTCACAGTTGTGTATGAGGTAACATGTCAGTGTCAAATAACGCGTAAAGCACGTGGCTCGCGAGTAAAAAAGGAAACAGTAAAAAGGGAAAAAGAAAACAGTAATAAGGAAAAAGCAATCAGTAATAAAATTATTAAAGACAATAATGCACACAATAAAACAATAGTAAAATAAAATAACAGTAAAGTGAACGGATATTTACAGGTAGTTGCGACTGTGGCTCACATCTTCCTCTGGTTTTACGTCCAGAAACGGCTTGAACGCCCTCTATGGGTCGAGGATAGGCTTCCTAATCAGTTTTCTTATAAACTGGCAAACAGGGTCGTTTATAGTCAGATTCCCAAGACTATATCGTGCATGCTCTTTCTGGAATAATGGCCATAACTGGAGAATCGCTCCTTGCACATATCCACTAGGATGCGTTTCAAGAGACAAAAGGATATCATCCAATGACTCCTTATTCAAGCCATCCCTAATGAATTGAATCTTATCTTCCCTGTTATCAGACATCATTCCTAAAGAACATGGGTTTTTATTGCAACTCATTCTGGCACACTTATGACAAGCAACAGAAATTCTTCGAGCTCGTCGTTTTCTTGCATAATTTCCTTTACCACAACCAGGCATGTATGCAATAAATTTTGGAGGTAACTCACCTGCCGATCGTACTTTAGCCTCGATTAACCAACGGATGTCAGCAGGTATGTTATTCCTCATGAGTAATCGCATGCGTTTGGACCGAGCTTTATAGATCGTAAGGAGGGCATTCTGAGGAAGTGAAGGGAATCACTTGTGAAGCTTCGCTAGAGTCTCGTTTTTATCCATACATTTGCCTCAGAATATCAGTTATTATGGGAAACTGAAGTAACCGACTTAATTGTCACGGAGTACTGTTATCTGCCACTTTACCGGGGTAACAAACTAAAGAACACAAACAGAAAAATAAATTAAAACAAACAAAGAAAATTAAAATCGTCCTCTTATTGAATTTACCTCAAGCTCCAACTGGATATCGTAAACACTTCTCTCAATGTCTCTGAGTTGGCTTTCTAAACCCTCAACATAGGCTACTAACTCTGGTGGTTGTAGAGCCCAAATGCGATGTGTTTTACAAAATTGAATCTGCCTTTTGAGATGAGTTTTGGCACGTTGAAGTGGTTTAAGAATGTTCAGGAGGAACGGTCTAAGTAAGGTACTCATGATTAAAAATGATAAAAGAAAACTTAATAGTTAAACAAACACATTTATGCAAAAATAATTTCAATTAGTAGAAGAATAATATAAAGAAAAAAAAAATCAAATCAACGAAAAGAAAAAAAATCAATTCAAATATGGTGGGTCACTCAAATTTATTTCGGTGTCTTCTCCATGTGGTTGGTACTCTAGATATGGCTTTAATCTTTGACCATTAACTTTAAACGTGACACCGTTCTTTGGGTCCTTAATTTCAATTGCACCATGTGGAAAAACAGTATGAACAATAAATGGGCCAGACCAACGAGAGCGTAACTTACCTGGGAATAGGTGCAAGCGAGAATTGAATAAAAGCACTTTCTGGCCTGGAGTGAAAGATTTTCTCATAATTTGCTTGTTATGGAAGACTTTCATTCGTTGCTTGTAAATCTTGGCATTTTCGTATGCATCATTGCAAATTTCTTCAAGTTCTGCCAGTTGTAATCTTCTTTCTGAGCTGGCTTGCTGCATGTCAAAATTGAATTTCTTGATTGCCCAATATGCACGATGCTCGAGTTCCACAGGTAGGTGGCAAGCTTTTCCATACACTAGCCTGTAGGGTGACATCCCAATCGGGGTCTTGAAAGCCGTTCTATATGCCCATAAGGCATCATCAAGTCTTAATGACCAATCTTTTCTGTCCGGCCTCATCGTCTTTTCTAATATGTGCTTTATTTCTCGATTGGAGATCTGAACTTGGCCACTGGTTTGCGGATGATACGGGGTCGCCACTTTGTGTGTGATTGAATACTTTGTCGAAAGAGCTTTGAATGCTTTGTTACAAAAGTGGGCACCACCATCACTGATTATTGCTTGAGGGAATCCAAAGCGTGAAACAATGTTGCTTTTCAAAAATGCTATCACCACCTTGTGATCATTGGTCCTACATGGAATTGCTTCTACCCATTTCGATACGTAGTCAACAGCAACCAATATGTATTGATGGCCAAAAGACAGGGGAAAGGGTCCCATGAAGTCGATACCCCATACGTCAAAAATCTCAACCACTAAAATTGGATTTAATGGCATCATATTCCTTCGTGTAATGCTCCCTATTCGTTGACACCTATCACATGAAGAACAGAAAGTGTAAGCATCTTGAAATATAGTTGGCCAATAGAAACCACATTGTAAAACTTTAGTTGTTGTTTTCTTAGCGCTGAAATGGCCTCCAGAAGCTTGTTCATGGCAAAATGAAAGGATATTCGGAATTTCACTTTTCGGGACGCATCGTCTAACAATTTGGTCTGCACAATACTTGAACAAATAAGGGTCATCCAAAAAAAAATTCTTTATTTCTGCAAAGAATTTAGCCTTGTCTTGCTTGGTCCAATGCTCTGGAAGTTTACGTGTAACAAGATAATTAACTATATCAGCATACCAATGTAATACTTCCACATTCATTAATTGTTCATCTGGAAATGACTCATTCAATGGTAATGATTCTGTAATTGTGTCAAAATGGAGACGAGAGAGGTGGTCCGCCACAACATTCTCTGTGCCTTTCTTATCTTTGAATTCCAAGTCGAACTCCTGTAAAAGTAACACCCAACGAATTAGTCTGGCTTTTGCATCTTTCTTTGTGAGAAGATATTTAAGAGCAGCATGATCCGTGAATATAATTATTTTACAACCAATGAGATATGATCGAAATTTTTCTAATGCAAACACTACTGCTAGCATTTCTTTTTCAGAAGTTGAATAGTTCAACTGTGCATCATTCAATGTCATACTAGCATAGTAAATAACATGGAGAATTCAATCAACTCTTTGTCCTAATACTGCTCCTACTGCATAATCAGATGCATCACACATGAGCTCAAATGGTAAGTTCCAGTTCGGGGGTTGAATGATGGGTGATGATGTTAACAACTGTTTTAATTTTTCAAACGCCATAAGACATGAATCACTAAAGATAAAAGGTACATCCTTAGCAAGTAAATTGCATAAGGGTCTAGAAACTTTGCTAAAATCTTTAATGAAACGTCTATAGAAATCAGCATGCCCAAGGAAAGATCTTACTTCTCTGACTGTTTTTGGTGGAGGAAGATTAGAAATGAGATCCACCTTGGCTTTGTCAACCTCAATACCTTTGCTCGAAATGATGTGACCGAGAACAATACCTTATTTTACCATAAAATGGCATTTCTCCCAATTTAAGACCAAGTTCTTCTCGATACATCTCTGCAGAACTAGTGTTAGATGATGTAAACATTGATCAAACGAGTCACCAAAGACAGAAAAATCATCCATAAAGACTCCAAGGAATCGTTCCACCATATCAGAAAAAATGCTCAACATGCATCGTTGAAATGTAGCAGGTGCATTACATAATCCAAATGGCATTCTCCTATATGCAAAAGTGCCAAAAGGGCAAGTGAAAGTGGTTTTCTCTTGATCTTTTGGTGCTATAGGAATTTGATTATATCCTAAGTAGCCATCTAGAAAATAATAAAATTCGTGGCCTGCTAATCTATCAAGCATTTGATCGATAAATGGTAAAGGAAAATGGTCTTTACGTGTGACAGAATTTAATTTTCTGTAATCAATGCATACACGCCACCCTGTAGTTATTCTAGTTGGTATCAATTCATTATTAGCATTGGTAACTACTGTGACTCCTGACTTTTTAGGGACAACTTGTACAGGACTGACCCATGAACTATCAGAAATTGGGTAAATGATACCTGCGTCTAATAGCTTAAGGACTTCAGTTCTAACAACTTCTTTCATATTAGGATTTAACCGACGTTGCATCTCCCTAGTAGTTTTAGCATTTTCATCAAGGTGAATGTAATGCATGCAGTCTACTGGGTTTATACCTTTGATGTCTGCTATGGTCCATCCTAATGCCCCTTTATGCTCTTTTAAAATATCCAACAACTTACCTTTTTGTTCGTCATTGAGGGATGATGAGATGATTACCGGCAGAGTTCTTTCTTCCCCCAAAAATGCATATTCCAAAGTGTTGGGTAATGGTTTGAGCTCGAGTTTCGGTGGTGATTCTGATGATGGGATGAGTTTCTTCTCTGATGGTGCTAGTTGTTCAACTCTTGACTTCCATTCATTAGTGTCCATGGATGGTATTGAGTCAAGCAGGGTGTTGACCTCATCGACCGATCTGTCAATATCAAAATTCAAACCAAAGTGAGTTAAACATGTTTGTAAAGGATCATCACTAAGGTTTGAAACAAAAGTATCATCAACTAATGCTTCAATTAAATCCACATCAACAATTCCATCATCTGCACTGTGAGGTTGTTTGGCAATGTTGAAGATGTTCAGCTCCATAGTCATGTTACCGAAAGACAACTGCATATTTCCAGTCCTGCATTGAATGTGAGCATCCGTAGTTGCCAAGAAAGGTCGGCCTAGAATAATAGGGATGTGCTTCCTTGAATCATGTATTGGTTGAGTGTCAATTACAATGAAATCAACAGGAAAATAAAACTTGTCTACCTGGATAAGCACGTCCTCCACAATACCACGAGGTATTTTTGTGGACCGATCTGCAAGTTGTAACACCACTGGAGTTGGGTGCAATTCTCTAAGTCCAAGTTTCACAAACATAGAGTAAGGCAATAAATTTACACTAGCTCCTAAATCCAACAAAGCATTCTCAATTGTGTGGTTCCCTATACTACATGAGATAGTGGGGGAGCCTGGGTCTTTGCATTTTAAAGGAATTTTATGTTGGAGTATAGAACTAACGTTTTCTGTTAAAAATGCCTTCTTTTGAACATGCATATTTCTCTTTTTAGTACAAAGGTCTTTAAGAAACTTGGCATAAGATGGAACTTGTTTAATAGCATCAAGCAAAGGGATGTTAACACTTACCTGTTTGAAGATTTCAAGAATCTCACCTGTGGATTTTCCGTTTTTTCCTTTAGCTAACCTCTGAGGAAATGGAGCTTTCGGAACGTATTCTCGTGGGTTGGTTTCTTCTTTCTCCTCCGGTGATGATTCCTCAACATTCACAGGTACAATTTTATTTTCTTTTGTCACCGGCATCTCCACTTTGTTGTCGACTTCTTTTCCTTTTCGCAAGGTCATTACTGCTTTGACTTCTCCATGCTGCTGTGGTGAACTGGTACTTGCTTCATGCACTCCTTTAGGGTTAGGCACTGGTTGACTTGGAAACTTACCTTTCTCAACGGTCATTGCCAAGGTTTGAACTGAAGAAGCAAGTTGTCCCACCATCTTCTCGAGGCTTGAAACTGATTGGGCTTGTGAGTTGAAGCCCGCTCTCAATTCATTTCGTAGTCCATCAATGGTGCGGTTCTGTTGCTCAATCGTAGAGTGAGTAAGATTCTTGAGATTCTGGAATGAATCCTCCCATGGTCTAGGTTGAGAGTAGTTATGGTTCTGATTGTATGGTCTAAATGGAGGCTGAGAGGCTTGAGGAACTTGAGGAATTTGTTGCATTGGTGGAGCTGGAGCTGCTGGTCCATTCTATTGGAATCCTTGAGACCATGAAAAATTGGGGTGGTCTCTCCATCCAGGGTTATATGTGTTGGAGTATGGGTTGTAATTTGATGGCTTTCTCATTACACCTATGGCATTGGCTTGATCTGAGTATGAGTCATGGTCATGTGGTTCTGTTGATTTAGCAGTCGATAACAATGTTATTTGTCGAGCAAGACCTTCAACCATCTCCTTGACTTCTTTGATTCCCGAAGTTGATTCGCCAATTTGAACCTCATTCACTCCTTTAATTCTTCTAGTAGTCCTGAGTGATCGACTCCGTTGTTGGGAATTATCTGCTTGTCGCTGGAAGAATTCCCAAATTTCTGATGCACTTTTTGACATTAGCTCTCCTCCACTTGTTGCCATTAGCCATTCTTGCACATTTGGTAGTAATCCCTCCAAAAAGTATTGGCATTGGTGCCATTTCTCGTACCCATGATGTGGACACTTCAAGAGTAGCCCATTAAATCGCTCCCATGTTTCGAAAAATTGTTCGTCCTCTCTCTGGGTAAACTCCGAGATTTCCCTGCGAATAGCATTGATTTTATGCACTGGGAAATATTTATTCAAAAATTTAGTTACCATTTGTTCCCATGATGAAATGCTATTAGCAGGTAAAGTATTTAACGATGAACGAACTCTATCTTTTAAAGAAAATGGGAATAGTCTAAGTTTAACATCATCGTCTGAAAAATTTTCATATTTAAAAGTTTGACAAATAGCATGAAAATCATTCAGATGATTATATGGATCCTCATTTTCTAAGCCATAGAATGTGGGGAGACAATTTAGCACACTAGGTTTTAACTCAAAGCTCCTAACAGCTACATTTGGGTATCTTATGCATGATGTGCTCAAATTTGCTAAAGGACTGAAATAATCCTTAAATGGCCTCTCCTGTGGTGCTTGTAAATCCATTTTATTTTTAACGTGCTTGTGTGTGCGAAGTGTTTTCTCAAGTTCAAGGTCTATAGGTTCAAGATTAGGTAATAATGACCTACGACCATGCATGCAAAACAAATAAAATAAAAATAAAGATGGGAACAAAACAAATAAATAATAAATAAAGAAGAGGGAGAAATTACGATACTAACCTTATTGTGCTATTACAACCTTTCTATAAAAATACACAAACAAATACGTGAAATTAACTAAAAATTAAATTAAAATTTAATAAAGAAAATTAAATTAAGACAAACAAAAATTACAAAGAAAAATAACTTAAAAATTAAATTGCAGAATTGTAAAGAATAGAGAAAGAAAAGAAATACTAACCTCTAAATGCAGATTCACTTTTTTTCTTTTTTTAATAAAAATTACAAGAAAACAAATAAAAGAAATTATTCACAAAAATTAATTTTACGAATTAAAATTACTTACCTCCCCGGCAACGGCGCCAAAAACTTGTTGTGCAAATTTTAATGTACTCGCAAGTGCACGAATCTATTGTAGTATAGACTAATGGTGACGAGTGTCGATCCCACGAGGAGGTGGATTTTAATTGTGTAGAATTAATTTTGTAAATGGGTGATTGAATTTGTGGTGGAAATGATTTGGGATATGCAAAAACTTAAATTAAAATGGCGAGAATAAATTCTAAAATTGGAATTGAAATGGCGAGAATAAATTGAAGAGAATTCTATTAAGATGACGTACTTGGGTATCTGGATTCATATCAACATGCATCATGGGCTAAATAATCCTTATTAATGCCAATTAAATCATGAGGGGGGAATCCACACCTCATGAACCACGCTCTAATCAATATGGTGCTAAGGGCTTATCGTGCCAAATAATAATAACCTTGTACTAGAGGGCCGGTGAAACCAAGGCGGTACTAGACAAGATTAGTATTATTTGTCGACGAGAAGTCAAAACATCCACAAAAACTAGAGGGGAAGAGAAAATAAATTTACCAAATAAAGCCCATGACACATGTTGAGACCTCACCTTCAATCCAAGCTTGAAAGAAAATTAGCCACTCATAATTGAACTAGGGGCAAAATGGGAATTTATTAAAATACGAAGAAAATATAAGATGGAGAAGGAATTACAGAAAATGGATCCCAAAAATGGATTCAGAGATATCAAATTAGGAGGGAGAGACCCCCTTTTTATAGATACATGGAGTAAATCATGGCCATCGGATTAAAAACAGTTTAGACGCTCAGGATTGCGCCACGTCATCAGTCAACAGTCCACGGTTTGACCACGCGTGAATAGTAACACGGTTTGACCCGACTTTGAACAGTAACGCGGTTTGACCTGGATGAACAGTAACGCGGTTTGGTTGAAAATAATCCTGTGTGATGCATGCACCGTACGCGAGATTTTTCGTCCACTGATATGCTGCCACGTCACCATCAACAGTACATAAGAATTTTAGTCCAACAGGATCGTGACACCTCATCAGTCAATGCCACATCATCGGTCAATGCCACGTCATCATCCGTCTATGTGAACAGTAACGTATACAGTACCGTACACGTGAATAGTACCGTACATGTGAATAGTGCCATTTTTCCTTTTATGCTCCTCCTAAGGTTTTTGACCGTCCTGAGTTCAAAAGTGATGTCCGTTTTGCCGTCTGATTTCTCCTTTATTATGAAATGACTATAATGCCCCTAAAATACATAAAATACTTAATTAAAATAAAACACATGTAATTAAATCACAAGAAGGTTAAATACATAAAAGTAAGGGTTGTTAGTAAGACTTGAAATGTAAAATGATGATTTTGTCCTTTATAAATATGCATTTTCTAACACTCAACAATTAACATATATTGATGTTTCTTTTTGGAGTCAATTTCAATAATTTAAGCTATATATTTTTGGTAGTTATCTCTTAGTTAACCGATCAATGTATATGTTTATTTCCTGGATTGAATTTATCTTCTACTTTATATGTTGGAATACTGGATATAAATATATGTATGTTGGATTATATTTTATAAAAATTTATTATGTGATTTACTGAACCAATTTGTATTTTTTTAAAAATTGTAATGGATTTATTTTAGAATTTTATTATTTAGGAATTGTAAAAAAAGGATAATTGAAATTGAAAAATATCTATCATGCACATGTGACAAAATATATTTCCCACCGTGACAAAAATCTATCATCCACTTGTGACAGAAATGATTGCCACGTTACCATAATGTTAGTAGCCACATCATATGCCACGTTTGCAAATTATTCCACATGTACAAATATGTCATATTCCACATCAGTTACATTAAAAAAAATTATAATTAACATGTCAGCCAATTGTAGACCAGATATGCCAACTCAATTGCCAAATAGGATGCCACATCAACAAAATACTATACATATAAGTTGCCACGTGTGAAAGAATATTTTTAATACTGTTTCTTGACAGTTATTTTCTATCACAAATAAATAAATATTCTGTCACAACATTCTTACTGTGGCTTTTGTGACAAAAAATAATTATGTCAGTAACATTATTTGTGACAGAATAATTCTATCAGAAATGATCAGTTTTGTAGTAGTGAATTTATCAAATAAAAGATTTCATAATTAATAAAATTAGTATTCTACTATTTTTTTACTATAGTCTTTTACAACTAGCCTGTGCCTTTCAAGTCGTTTGACATTTTTTTCATCTTGTACACCCATTTAACACTAATCGCGTTGTGACCTTTGGGAAAAGTGGTAAGTTCCCAATTATCATTGTTCAAGATGGCTTTGATTTCTTCATCTATTATGATCCTCCACTTCTCATCTTGAACAATTTCTTGGGAGTTAACTAGTCATAATCAGCAAAGAGGCAAAAGAGAGTAAGATTATCAACTCTCTTAGTTACCTTATAAAAATACTGTAAACTTCTCGTGCATGCTACATCTCTCTCGTCCAAAAAGATGGCGATGAGTCTCCATGAGTGCTTGTTATTGGTGAGGTAGGTAGAGTTATGGGTTTTTGTTGTTCTCCTGCTTACTCTTTTGATGTCTGCGTATTTTCTTCAAAGGGATAAAACTTAAAGTCATCTGCATTAGAGCCAAAATCCCATTCTCCTTTTTCATAAAAATTCACATATTCATTAAAATCTTTCTATTGTTTGGGTTGTAGAGTTTGAAGCTTTTGGAGTTGTTGTCATAGCTGGTGAAGATGAACTTCTCACTTTTGTCATCGAGCTTGGCTCTTTCCTTATCTAGTATATGTACATGAGCTATGCTTCCAAAAGCTCTTAGATGGGAGATGCCTGGCTTTCTGCCACTCCATATTTGTAACACCTTAATTCCACTAACAAGGTACTAATGTGAAATTGAAGCGAAATTGCATATCATCATTCTTATTTCTAAACCATCAAAATAATATCCAACAATAAATGTTTTAAACCTCCAAAAGAAAATAAGTAATGAAATAACAAATCCTTAAATAAATATCATCCCAAAGGAAGCTAAAATATTCATAGATTATTAATGTAACATTAATCCCTAAAAGAAATCAAGCTCTTATTCTTCCTTCTAAGACTATAAGCTTATATTATCTAACTCTATCTGCAAAAAATGTGGTAACGAAGGGTGAGCTGTCAACTCGGTAAGTAAATTCATGCACAATACTAAAACCCATTAAAATATAATTGATTGAATTTCTTAGATATGCATAATAATATGATAAATTACCTTTGTAAATCATCATTTAGCAATATAAATAAATCAAAACATCATAAAGTCATTTAAATCCTTTAAACATAACAAAAGCATTTTAAACGCATAAAATCTAATTAGCCCATGCCACATAATATCACCTGTAGATCTGGTGACCTGGCCTTATAACATCGTTCATGGTACTGTACCCCGCGAGAATCGTTAACGTTAACAACATATGTGCACAAAATCCGACTAGACTTCCATAACACAATATAAAATAACATAACTACGGAAAATGAGCCAAATCATTTAAAACCATCCTTGAACTTTTAATCATTTGTAAGCTTCCGCAAATTACATTTAAATAATTGATAATTATTTCAAAGTATTTGACTTAAAGCAATTCAATAAATGTTTTCATTTTTTAAGACAATTTGTAAAACAAGTTTTTAATAAATAAAGTTTTATTATAAATAATTTTAAAGAGTGATTTTACTTAACAAAATATTGTAACAGACTAAACATATTAGTTTCATATGCTTTTCATTCAACAAAATACATACCTCGAATTAAAAGTAATTTAATAGTGAAATACATGCATCGTGCATGAATCTACATAACTCGATCCTCAATAATAAAAAGAGCAATAATCTAACCATGAGCTCACTCTCGTTCTAATACATCAAGACATATTCTTATCAATATTATTACTCTCTTTGACCTTAATATAAATTCAACATAATCAAGACTAATTATAAGCACTAAACCATCAAAGGTAGCCTAAACTTAACCATCCTATACAAGCTGATTTTTACTAAACTAATCATATGTCAGAAAATTGTAAAAAATTAAAGAAAAGAAACCATAAAAATGTGTAGCATTTCATATAAAAATTTAAAAAAAATGAATAAAAGTCAGAAACATAATGCAAAAAGAATTTTACATGTACATGTCCACACTGTCTAACAGTTATAAAAATAGAGGTCACTAAATTAGAAAATTCGTAAAATATTTAATAAAACTCCTAAAGGCTAGACCACTTGATTTTACAATAATAGAAACATCAAGTAACAGACAACTTGAATTTACAACAATAGAAACATCAAGAAACAATATATCAAATTTCTAAAATTTTTGAAGATGTAAAATTATTTTAAACGAATTTATATTAAGAGACCAACAAACCTTTCAGGTTTGTGTTTTGTAATTTCAAAAATTCATAACTTAATGTTATCTCAATGAAAATTAGTCAAATAAGCTTTAAATCATAGAGGACTCATAATGTTATATGAATATAATTTTTATAAGTCATTATAAATCCTTTTAATAGCATAAAGTAATTTTATCATCAGCCATTGCAATTTTAGAAAGCAGTCTCCAAATTTGCAGCAGCCCAACATAACGATTCTTAATAATTTTATACTTAACCAAAAATTATGAAATTAAACATACAATAAGTAGACATAGTAAGAATTAACTAAAAAAATATTAGCATAATTTTCAGAGATCATCTGTCAGTCAGAAAAATCGGTGAAGCCAGACTTGCTGCTGAAAATCATAATTTTCTAGCACCACTATTCTAAGTTCGTAAATTGACAAAAAATTGGTTACTTGGAATCTCTTTTCACAAAATACATTATTGAAAACCTTGGAATGTCTAACTTAATTTTATAGAAACTTTCATGCAAAAATTAAATAAAAAATAGAGAAAAAAATAGTAATCAAGTCACACTGCTCACACCTTAATATGTCTGGCTAGTCATCCATGATAAAGAGAACAATTCATGCATTTATCATCAAACATATAAGATCATATTAGACTGCAACATGTATTAAAGAATGATAAATATCTCAAAACTTCTTTCAAAATGCACAAAAGAAAGCCCTAGAATTCTTTGTTTTTATACGTTTATCTGGGTAAAGAATTATAAATCGTAGGAAGATAGAAAGAGTTTAAGTTTTATAAAAAAAAAACATGCTTTTATAAAAAAACATTATACAATAAAAATTGATAATCCCTTTTAATTTATTTAAAAAATAAATAAAAAGAATTATACCTTATGTCAAATAATGTTAATTAAAATCAATTCACACAAACAAAAGATACACAATTAAATAGATAAGCATAATTAAATTTAAACAAACAAGGAACATGTGTTACAATGTTTCTTGTGGTGTCTTGCCCTATACATTTCTTATTGGAGATCTATTAGATAGGTGATTGCACATGCAGTAGCTTCTGCCCAAAACTCCTTGGGCAATCTTTTACATTTGAGCACGCTTCTTGCATTGTTAAGGATGGTTTTATTCTTGCTTTCTGCTATGCCAAGTGATCATCCTTTACAAAGTTAATTGGTATGATTAATTGAAGGTTGGCCTTTCATCATGTTTTTTCTTTGATAGTAGCTCTAATCCTCCAAAGTTGAGATGCCCATATCAAAGATGCCAAATCCAGGTTAGGTCTTTATAATAAGCCTTGAGACACTTTACAACATCATTGTGAATATTTAAAGGAAACATTCTATTTTTTACTTTTTCACCTTTGTAATTAGGTATCCTCTATCATCTCTTAAAAAAAAAAGATTATAATCTTTCAAGTAATATCATAGCTTTTTTCCAATAGTTGACTTAAATTGAGGATGTTACTTTTTATACTAAACACATAGTAAACATTTGAAATTAATCGGTGGCCATCATCTTTTGCACGAAAAAGAATCTTACCTCTGCCTTTTATTGGTACTTTTAAATCATCTCTAAAAGCAACATTGCCATCTACATATTCATGTAGTTACGTGAACATATTTCTATTGCCACTCATTAAAATACCATGTATTTTCTTGACCTCCACTGGGGTCATTGCATGCTACTAAAAGTGTGTCATCTTCACCATTCTTCTCTTTAATATAATTCACTTTCTCATCAATTCTAGTACTTGGGCTCTACATTATGAAGTATGATGCCTAAACTTTTGACAATTATAGCACTGTACTTGAGATTTGTTGTACCTCGATCTTAGATTACCTTTGCCTTGTCCTTTGGTTGAGTTTTCTCCTTTTCCATAATTAGAGTTGTTGTTGAAATTCCAATCTCATTCATGACCGCAGCTTCTACCTCGTCCTCTGTCTCTACCACAAACATACTATCTTTTGTTGTTGTCGAAGCTTTCTTCTTTTTTCTTTGTATTGACATTTATTTTGAGGAGTTGTTCTTTGATCCCATGTTTCTTCTTTTGTTTTTCTTCGTAGGCTTGCAACCTACCTTGAAGTTGTTTGATCATCACAACCTTCAAATCTTTTGTTTCTTTAATTGTTACGGCAATATGGTCAAACTTCGAATCCACCGAACGAAGTATTTTTTTCAATAATCCTTACTTTGTTTAGCTCTTCACCATTATTTTAATTCTTTAGTAACAATTAGAACTCGAGTAAAATAATCTGAAATAGATTCAGATGCCTTCATATGTAAATATTTAAATTCTCCTTTTAATGTTTAGAGACAAACCTTTTTAACTTTATTTGCTCCTTTGTAAGAGGTCTCTATCTTTTCCTATGCTTTTATTGAAGAAGTTACTCCAGCAATCTATTCAAAAGCATCTTCATATAATGGTTGAAAGATGAGATACTTTACTTTATTCTCTTTCTTCTTTAAATCTTTCAAAGTCTCCTTTTGTGTTGCAGTTAAAGTTGCTTTATTTTCTGGCATAATAAAGCCTTTTTCCATGACTTCCATGCATCATGTGCACTTAATAAAGCCTTCATTTTGATACTCCAGTTATCAAACTTGCTTCTATTTAATTGTGAAACTTGGAATGATATCATGCTACCATTTGTCAAATTTACAAATTCAGTGAGAATTTGGAGATTTTGAACATATGGATGGATCCGGAACATTGAAAAACCTTAGGAGAGACTTAGACCAAAAATTGAATTTTTTTTGTCAAAGTCAACAGTCAAACTTTATCTCAATCAACTAGGTCAATTGGATGCAGCTCGACGACGGTAAAACTAGCTTCGCCTCAGTCAATAAAAATAGGCTCGGCTTGGCTTGGCTCAACTCGACTCTGATTCGGCTCAACTTAGAGAGTTGACTCAAATTAACTGTAGAAACTTCCGGCGGCAGTTGATGGAACATTCGAACTCTACTCAAGCTGATTTTTGCAACGTTGCATTCCTCTCGTCAGGTTTTGATACCACTTTGTTTGAGAATTATAACAATCAAGCAACTTCTTTTTTAAAACAACTCAACTCAACATTTATTACATATCTTTTTGTTTATTTGTTTGTTATATTAGACAAGATTTCCAGCTTCTTGACCCATAAACCAAAGGAGAGAAATGGTATTTACACATGAAACAAACTAATCACAACCAAACATCACTTTACCTACTACATTAATCTCAACCATACATTTAAACACCACAAATCTTACCTATCACCCAAGCTCACCTAACTTAAAAAGTTCTATGAGATGGGCTAAGCTTTGTGTTTTTTGGACTTGGATAAAAAACAAGTTTATGATCCAACAAATAATTTAGAGAAAAATAATCCAAGGGAAAGGATAAGCCTTATCAATATCTTTATCTATAAAAGTAATCTTGTGAAGGTTATTGATAATTGAAAAAAAAAAAAAGGATGACAACAGTCCTCAATAATACGGAAAATGACAATAAGGAGAAATAGTCACCTTATCTCTAGAGAATCTACTACAAGGATGCAACGCATGACATGTAAGACGAGATAATCTTGTCTCTTTAAGTTAATATATATAGATTCATGTAACAAGGAAGGGTGACGCTCTCTCATTCGGAATCTCATTCTCATATGTACTCGTGTCTCTTACAACTCTTTGTAATAATCTCAAATGAAATAAATAAAACTCATTTTTAGTGAAATTATTATCTTCTATGTCTTATTTTTAATTTTAAAAATATATCAAGAATCTTACATGTCAAAACTTGTGTTGAAAGAAGAAGATTTCATACTACTACATACTCTCCATGGGATGATTGCCAGAAAGTCACTTCGACAATTCTTATTAAGCCAGTTGGTAGTGTGTTCCATTGGGTTGTATGGAACGGCCTTTGAGATGATTCTACAAGATGTGTGGAGCTATTGCGGAGCCAACATGGACCAATCTATAACTGGAAGAACTAACAAATCTATTCCAGAATTCCAAGGAATAGTACATTGGTTAACACTTTTGATTACGTTCTTATATTTTTGCATAAACAAAAACATGTTGAGCCTTGATTGTTTTCTAGAATTGTTAAGATATGAAGTGATAATAGTAACTCAATTTTATATAAATGGAAAGATCAATTAATAAATTTTTAGATACAATTGATAACCTAGATTTTAGTCAAGAATATCAAGTTATTAATACAATAGAGATTGTTAAAACTCAATTATTTATAAGTAAACGCCTGTATAAGGAGATGAAGAGGATAAACATTGAAGATAACAATGAAATATTTGACATCTTTGAGGAAGACAATAGGATAGCATTAATATAATCTATTTTACAAGTCTTGAAATAATTCAAGATAGATGCAACACTAATAACACGACTCAAGATCATCCATAGTAAAAATTAAATAATAGATAATAATAATAACAATAATAATGATATGAACTTTTTAATTTAGAATGCTGAATTTAGATTACAAAATTTATATGAAAACTTTTGATGATATGTATCTTGGATGGAAAAATAGATTAGAAATATTTTTGGTTTATGTCTTAAGAAAGAAAAGGAATTATTAATCGTAATTTAGAATTCGTAGATCTTTAAAAAACTATAATAAAAACTTTAAAAAATTTAAAACTAGAGGCAGAAGAGGTGTAAGTAGAAATCATCAAGTTTTCAAAATCAATAAATCACGGTTAAAAGAAAGCAAGGCCAGCTAGGAGTAAAATCCTTGAATTATATAAATTTTTAGAATTTCACAAGACATATAAAAATGTGACAAAGAAGCCCTTTCGGTGTTTGATTCGGTGCTTAGCTCGGTGTTGAATATCAGCACTGAATTTGTTAAAGCAACGTAGGAGTTACTAATCGTTTACGCAATAAAAGTTTAATTAACAATTGGCTCTTATTATAAAATTCTACAATCCCGCTTATCACTTACACAGAACATTCCTCCCCCCCCCAAAAAAAAAAAAATAAAATAAAAATTTTGTTACCTTTTTAGCAAGAATCAATGATCACATAACAAATATACTTTAATTACCTGGCCTTCTTATTGTTATTTATTAGTCCTTTTCTTGTTCTTCACCATCATTCGATGCATTTTCTCTCACACCAGTAATACCTCCCTAAATGCTTCTTCTTCGCAGGGAATTTCAAGTGGCTCCCTTCTTGTTCATATCCATATTCTTCTGCAACACTATCCATCAAAACCCTAAATTCTGGCATTGATAGATAGGCCATTGGAATGACGAATCTACGCAGTTCTGGCCCAACGTGCACTGCCAAGAACCCTTTGGGAACTCGTTGAACAGATTTTTTATCTCGTCTTCCATTGGATAATTGTCCCAACAATAACATCTTCTTCAAGTTATCATCATAATCTGAAGGCTTATGTTTTTTCCCTTGGTAATTTTCCACCCGAAACGGCCACAGCCGGAGGATTTTCTTCGGTTTTTTCATGAAGCGTGCTCCATGAATTTTTTTGATGGGGTACATAATTAACTATATATATATATATATATATATATATATACGGATTAATGTTGAAATCTTGGAGAAGTATATGTTAATCAATTATTGTAAATGTATATAAACATCATGAACAAAGGAAAACTCAAATGATAAAAAAGTTCTAGCAATATTAATTACTGGCTGCAAAAAATAAATCTGACAAGAAAGAAAAATATATCTAGCAAAATTATTTTTATTATCTGCAAGCGAAAATATTTTGAAACTGATGAATGTTTTTATATTTTGAAGTACAATGCAATAGCGTATGAAAATGGGGGGAGATAATAGAGCTATTCTCCAGGAGAAAATAATAAACGAAATGCTCGGTTTGATGTAATATTAACTGTGATTCCTAGAGAAATTTGACTAGAGTCAAAATTTACAGAAAAAATAGTTAATTGAGACCACAATATTTAAAAATCTTTGTTAGCTCCACCACACAGTTTTTAATATTGGTTCGTATTAATTAGCCGGGCTGTGAACTATTTTTGGCGGCTGTTGCAAATATGAGGTCCTTTTATGCATGGAACTTGATGGATCTTATTCTATTGCAGCTTTATTTATGGCATGAATATAATGTTAGGATTTTCTTATGGTTCACGATTTCAAAATTGTCTATATATAAATGTTTGCACATTTGGTTTGAGCTATATATGTTTATTTTGACTACTAACTAAATGCAATAAAGTAGTACGATCAACTTTTATAAACTCATATGATAAATAATAAAAAAATTTGTATTAAAAACAATAATAACAATAAGGATCACTCTATGACGCTGTTATACAAATTACAGTATTAATAGTGGTATAAATAGCCATTAGACTTAATCAATCAATAGTTTACAAAATTAAGAGTTAGTTAGGATAATATTTTGATTTCAATTATTTAAAATTTAATTTACTAGCTATCAAATCCATTGACATTTTTTTAATATTAAATAACAAACAAGAAACGAGTACAGGTTACTGAAACTTTTATATTTCTCTTCAAAAAATATGTATTTTAATATTAATACAACTCAATCTTAGTTTATCATCTTATTATAATTTCTTCTTCAACAAAAAATTACGAGATTAGTAAATACTGCAACAATTAATTCAACTCAATCTTAATCAATGAGTAATTTCAAACAAAAATTAGAAAATGAATAAAACTAAGAATTCAAAATTATATAGTCCAAATTATATATAAATGTCAAATAGGATCATGTTAACATATTTGTTGAAGATTAAATGATTCATAGTTTTTATTTATACATCTAAATGGATATGCATATTTGTATATTTAATTTTTAATTTTTAATTTTGTTGATGATTTAAAAAATATTTATTAAATAATCAAATGCTGATGACGAACTTGAATATTATCTTTTAATTATTAAGTAGTTAGTTATTTATCTAAATTAAATTAACGGTGATAATTAATACATTTAAATCCAATGGTTCATAATAACTACATTGTCAATAAATATTGTAAAAATTCACACAGTAAAAAAAAATCCTAATAATAATAATAAAACAGTTACATAAATTCATATTTGTGTGACTTCCTCAGGGGAGGTGCGGGCTATATAAAAAATCAATTTAGGTTTTGTTCACCTCCCCATTTCTAAAAATAATAATACTAATATTAATATTTGTATGACTAGTATTTCTTATCACATGGGTTTGACCCATACAAATAAATAGGTCTTATGCATTCTTGAAATTATTTCTAAAATTATGAATTAGCCACATAGTTAACCTATTATCAAGGTTATGTAGCCTGTCTGAAGAATTTGTTGGAACAACATATTTTTTGTCATCACCCAAGTGATCCATTTAATCAGACATTATCTAGCCCCTTATCGTTTAGAGTATCGACTTCTATTTTGTCCGAGAACTCCTTCTCCACACAATTATTCCCAGAGTCCGAATCTTTTATCAAAACTGGTTTATGCACCTGATTCGGCTTAAAAAGCCAAGAAGATGGAGTGTGATTATTTCCACGTTTGAATTAAGATTAATGAGAAAGGCTATATATTTGAGTGGAGAGATGTATCATATATAGATATATTGGGGCGAACATTTTCTTTTTCTCTTTTTTCATGGGGAGAATATTTTTTAGTCTCATTAAGTATTTTCCTTTGAAATGATTCACATGCTGAACACTAGATAATGGTTAAGATTTGAATTTATTACTCAACACAAAGTTAGTTATAAATTTTTAGTCATTTCATCCAGTATTCAGCATAAAATCAACAAAGAATTTAAATTCATTTGACGAAGGAAAATCAGCAGCAGCAAGTTCCTGGATTTAAATTCATTTGACACAGGAAAAAGAGCAGCAACAGGTTGCACATATTGCTAAAATCACGACAATGCAACTAATAGAGGCTACAAATCAATCCTTATGACGAGAATTTAATTGAGTCATGATTGCACTCAAATTGAATCACCCTAAAGTCACGCCAGGTCCACGTCCACAAATTCTTTGATCAAGGATATATTCATTCGAATTGAATCACATGTACAAATTCCAAGGCTTATAACTAGATGGTGTTCAGTTGCAAGAACTGAGGATAGGAGAGGAGAGGAAAAGAGAAGAGAAGAGAGAAAATGAGAGAAGAAAGGAGGAGAATTTAATTTTCATTGTTTCGTTTGGTATAGAATTTTACGTGGAAAAGAACTGTAATATTTGGATAGTTTTAACCAATAACTATTAATATTTGCTATAAAAAATTTTTTTTTGGGTCTGAACCCAGAGGTGGTCCTGATTGAGCCCCAACTGTGTGAGACACTTTTAAACCCATACCATAACCCAGACTAATCCATACTTGCACCGGGTCGGCCCCGTAAGGGGTAAAATGTTGGCCAAAGTGATGACTTCATACGAGAGCGGGGCTTGAACTCCTTACCTCTTTTAAGGAGTGAGAGTGCCGAATCACACACCAACCAACTTTGGTTCATTTGCTATAAAATTTTAATGTTTAACTAAATATATTATTTTTAAATAAACCATTTTTTAACACAAATAATTTATTTTCAATTTTTATTATTTCTTTAATTTGGGAATGTGCTGGAATGTCATTGATGTGTTTACTTGGCAAAATAAATGGGAATGAGAATCAATTTACCAAAATATCTATAGTATTAATAATTAATAAAAATAAATAATTTATCATTATTAACAATATTATCATTATTGTTGTTATTATTACTATTATTATTATTATTAAAAATAATATTAACAATAATTAATAATAACTAAAATAATAAATTTAATAAAATTTAATAATAATAAAATTTATATTCTAAATTTTTCCGCATTGTTTTCAATATTTTGGAAATGGGTTTTATCAAACCTCCGATTGGTTTGATAAAACCCATTTCCAAAATATTTTATCTATGGAGGATGATTTTTACCATACTGATCCTTTTCAAGCTATTTCAAAGTTTTTTCTCAAAGGCTGGTTTTTCAAACCTTGGGATTTGACAAAACCCCAGTCTTATTATCAAAGCATTTTAGAAGCCACTGAGTCTGTAAAATTCAAGTATTTCTTTCTCAATGAAACCCATTCAAAACCAGCTTACTCCACGGCTACTATTCTAAAAGTCTTGAGCCCAAACCAGTGGGGAGACCAACTCCACAAACAAAAAAGCTTCCCTCCAAATTTTCAAATGCGTTTACCACATTGTTTGTCTTATTCCTATTGGGATTACCAACAAGCATGGTTTAACACATTTTTCATACAAACCCAAAGAAATCCCATTCATAGTTATTTTTCTTCAATTCAAAAATAACCGTTCAAAGCCTCCCTAATTGGTTTCAACAATGGTGGAACTCTTTTAGCCCAATACCTTAGATTTTAACTCCAAATGCCACCCATTGTCTAAACCTCTTTAAAACCCATTATATCCCTTCTGAATCCAAGAAAAAGTTTCCCCCCTTTCTCTGTTTTTGTAGAAATTTCTTCCTTCCATGGGTATGGATGTGGAATTTCAGATATCATACCCAAGAAGCCCAACTCATTTTACAAAGAACCTTTAAAGTAAAATGGTGGTCAAAGTTTGACGAACAGACCAAATTAACTGACACTCTGATCCGAAATTGGCTCCGTTCTAAAGGCTTCTTACCCCCCACCATTAAATATGTCAAAGCCCAAGAAACCTTTCTTATCCAAAAATCCAAAGCCGAATCTCTTTTGGCCAGGGCCAAAACTGAAGAAGAATATTTTAAAGTTATGGAGCAGCTCCTCACTTCAAGATCAAAGTCTTCAGTTGCTGACTCCTCTGATGACGATGAACAAGATGAAGAGCCATTTATTTCTCTTGGAGAAGAAAATGAAGACAACTGTTTTGGAATTTTCTCTCCGATAAAGCATTGTAAATAGTTATTATTTATATGTAAAAAAAAAGTAATTATATTCCATATTTCTACTATGTATTTTTCCTCTCTTGTATTCAGTTGTATTTTCCTACTTTCCTTTCTTGTATGTGAATATGTATTTTTATACCCTCGGGTGGTCCCCTGGACACAAGTGAGAGTGCATATGTCAGTTCACCCAAATCATACTTGTATTTTTAAAAGAATATCCAAAGACAACTCCAAAGACTACTGTTTCAAGCTACACTCCAAAGACTACTGTTTCAAGCTACAGTTTCGCTACAGTGATGAAGCTACAGTTTCGCTACAGTTGTAAAGCTACAGACTCGCTATAGTTAAAGATCCAATCTTTGTATTTAAATCAGGAGGAAGACTTAGACTCCTCAGATTTTTTTTGGGAATTCTTTTTTTCTTTCTTTCTTCTTCTTCTCTCTCTGGGAATTAGGAATCGGAAGACGACAAGGAATTTTCCTGTCTTCAGATTAATTTCCCATTCTTTCTGTAACACTTTCCTTTAAAGAAAAACAAAGTAAAGAAAAAAATGTAAGATTTGTAATTTCTTTTAAAGCTTGTAATAAATTTAAATTTCTGTAATTTAATTTAAAGCATTTTAATTTCCGCAATTTATCTTAAAGCATTTAAATTTCAGTAATTTAAATTTTATGTATGCTTCGCAGACTGATCTGTTTCAGATCTGCCATATAAATTGTTACATTCCTCTTAGGCAAAGAGACCGAATCTCTGTCCTTAGTTGTATCTTCTCTTCTCCCTCCATTCAATCAGAATACTATTTCTGGGATCTAGATCTAGTATTATCTATGAGCCTTTAGATTTTGTTGCTAGGTTTGACTAAAGAATATAAAAGTTTTTAACACTTGAGTATATCGACGGGAAACCGACGACGTAAATTCCAGAGGTGATCCTGAATAGGCACTAGTCTGGTCTGCAGTAAACATGGATTTCATTCTCATTTTCAAATTACATTTTACTAAGTAAACATGGATTTCATTCTCATTTTACATTCCATGAAACAAACACACCATTAGATCTATTCATCTGGAGCACTAGTTTAACCTCATAACTTGTCAATCGCTGTAACTGTAAGTAGTGATATTTAGATGAATTCGAAAACTTTGATCGAAATTTTGAACAATACGCCACCAAATTTTTAGGCCAAAAGCAATGACAGGCGTGCTCATGGGGCGGGGTGGTTCGGCAGCAGCAAGTGGCTATTTGGCACTTCTGGTTTTTTTTTTTAATATATATTTTTATTTTTGAAAATTAAATAAATTATAAAATAAATCAATAATGTATTTGACAAAAAACAATTATAAATGATAATTATTTAATAATAATAAACGATTAAGTAAAAATTCTAAAACGGACAAATTTAAAAATTTTAACTTTTATTTGAATAAGAATTTGAATTTTTTACTTTTTGGTGAAGAATCAAAATCCCTCAATTTGAAAAAAATTAAAATTCTGTTAAAATTAAATTCTACTATTTTATGGCGAATCGAAATAGGAAATAATTTCAAATTCTTTACTTTATCCCAGCCGAACATGACTGTAGGCTGTTTCTTGCTTGGTCAATACTCTTTTTTGTACATATACATTACTGTTAATATTTGTTGTAATAGAAACAAGATATTGTTTATTCAATACGGTCTTGCACTTTATTAATCTAGACGGCTAGACCCATGGTTTTTCTTTTTTCAAAAAAATAAATATTATATATTTAGTTTACACAAACTATACTTCCTTTAGCATTATTTATATTTAGTTTTCTCTGATACTTTTAACATTATTTATCTATTTTTTATCATTTATCAAAAAATTAAATAGAGATCACGGGTTGAAATATTTAAAAGAAAAAAAGATAAGGTTTTCTATTGCCATTTTCTTTCATCCATCATATGTTCTAGAGATTAAAGTTTTCATCAAATTTGAGTTTCTTAACAATAATTTTTTTAGCTTTAATTTTAAGCAAACCTTAAATGAATGTATATCAATCAAAGAAAACCGATGATATGATTATATAGTATATTTTTTGTATATTTAAAAAAATAATTAAAATACTTGTATACAACACTCTAATCCTCCATTCTCTGGTAAACTGTCATCGATGTGACAAAACATGGGGATTGATTTCATCTAGAATTTATAAAAATACATCAATAAATGGGAGCTTGCTATGTTACATTAGCTGTTTGTTACAGCTAAAAATTTTTATACTCTTAGAAAAGATAATAATTATTAAAAAGGTCAACAAGTTTTAAAGTTTTACTTTACACCCCAAGCTGCAGCCAAGTAACAATATCGCTAGTATTTTAATTTTTTTGAAGTTCTCCATTTATATTTATAGCAAATTTAGTATCAAATTACTGAACATTTTTTTTATTTTATTTAAATGAATCTCTAACTTGTTTAATTTTATATCTATTGAGTATTTATTCATTAAATTAATGATCTCTTATTTTAATATATCATGATCATCAATGTTGAAGTCTTTATGAATTGTTTAACTTTATTAAATTCTTTACTTAGTTGATCTCTTAACTTTTTAATTTATTTTATATTTCCTTCACTGAAATTTTTAATTTCTAAGATTTTGTTTACCCTTTCTATATCATTTATAGATAAATTTGAGTTTTCTAATTTATTTAATAAATACAGTGACATTTAATTTAATTGATTATTTCTCCACATGTTTGAATCATTGATCAGATCAGGGGTTGAAATCTTTCGTTAGAGTTCTAGTAATTTATTCACTGTAACATCTTTTGAATAATTCATTAGATATATAAGATATTTATCACATATATTATCTCTTATAATTCAAGATACTAAATTTAGATTAAAAAAATCTATGTGACAGCACTGATGGTATGTATTTAGGATGGAAAATAGATTGAATGTGTGTGTGTGTGTGTGTGTGTGTTAGAAGAAAAATCTATTTTATGTCTCAAGAGAGATAGGAAATTATAAATGTACATACAAAAATTTATTTAGAATTTGTGGATTTTTATGAATATAATAATAATTTAAATCTTTATAAAAATATAGTAAAAACTTTATAAAGTTTTAAAAATAATTATAGAAGAGATGGATGAGAAAACCATTTAATTATAAAAAATTAATGAGGACTTATTTGAAAAAAAGTAAATATATGATTAGAAATGAAATTTTCTGTAAATTACAATTACACTTGTACTTCATTTTACGTTAAAATTATTTTTATCCATTAGATTAAAAAAATATAAAAATCAATGACCTAAATTTATTAGTTGTTTGTTACATTATTTGTAACATAAGCTTTTGCCAATAAATGACATAATGATATAATTCTTGACATATCACAACATTCTTGATTATTGGTATCTATATATGTCATGATACTCTTGATTCTTTCTGAATGTTAACCATGTAATGATCTTGATCCTTATCATTTATAAGTGCATTACATAATTAATGGTGTTAAACTATTCGTTCAAGCAATTTGTGCATCTAAAAATGACATCAACTAAGAAGGATCTTCATGTGGTTCCCACAATTATATCTAGTTTAGCGTAAATTTGAACTTTAATAAATTTTCTGAATTTAATATTATTAAATTTTCTAAAATTAATGGTATTTGAACACAATAGTATCAAAAGGGTTAAAAAATTATTCAAAATTAGTTGTTTTGTGTTTTTATTTCTTGAAATGTAATCAAAACATGTAATTTTAGATATGTTTTTGTCATACTTTGATCACCATTGTGTACATATATCATTTTTCATTAATTGCTTTTCATTCATGTATTATAAATAATGTCTTGTGTAAAATTACTAAATTAAGAATAGGATCATATCTCCAATAATAGTTGTTCAAACTTTAAGTGTTCTCTATATTCACTAAATTTCATAATGTATCTTCTAGCCTACTCCTTTTTATATCCTTCCTCTTGTGATGGAAAACAAGTTCTTAACAAGCATAGATTTGGCTAGACTAGGGACCCTTTATATAGTAGTATTCATAATTTAAAAAACTTTATACTTCCTTCCATCAAAGAAGTAATATTAATAAACTTTATCACTTTCATTACAAAAGTGGTTAGTAGTCTCTTGCACTATCCCTTAAAACAAGTAAGTGGGTCAATAATTTGAGTTTATCTATTTATTTATACAAACAAGTGGCTTATCATGTGGACCACATAATGAAAATTTTTACATTTTTTTCTCTTAATCCACATGTTAAATGAAGAATAAACTCATTGTTGGATCCTTAATCCAACATTGAGCTTATATGTCAATAATCATGTGTTGGGGACTGTCTTATAAGGTTAAGCTAACTAAAAGTGATTTATTAAGGTTTTTAATAATTTGAGCTTCATGTATCTAATAGCTAGGATGTAGGTCTTTAATATGTAGAGATTTAGGGTAATTTCTATTTTTATGATGGGTTGAAACAGAAATACCTAAATTATGTGTTGTTGGATCCTTAATCCAACATTGGGTTTATATGTCAATAATTATGTGTTGCGGACTGTCTTATAAGGTTAAGCTAACTAAAAGTGATCTATTAAGGTTTTTAATAATTTGATCTTAATGTATCTAATAGAATGTAAGCCTTTAATGTGTAGAGATTTTAGGGTAATTTCTATTTTTATAATAGGTTGAAATAGAAATACCTAAAGATAGGGTGGGGCTATTTGTACTCTAAAATATACTTTGAACACCCTTGTACTTTGAACACTCATTTAATAAATTTTAAAAATCAATTTTTAATTTGAACACTCTTCTAAATACCAAAATAGTCCCTGTTAAGCTAAATACTTTGTTTCCTCTGTACACTAATAAAAAAGCTTTTTTTCTTTTTTCCATAAAATTTTTCCTTCATTTTACTCATTTAATTCGTCTTTGCATGACTTCAATTTCAATATTATTTTTGTTTTCCATAGTCTTGTATTGTGAATGCATGTGGGTCTAAAAGCGATCAAGATCAAAAGCAAGTTTCAATGGCACTGAAGCCATTTTCCATTGATTTTCTCATTTTTGATTGGGCAATACAATATCTTTATAAGAACTGGTTATTTTTAAAATAACTTTGTTTCTTCCTGATTTATATGTCTTTGTTTCGATTAATAAGATCAAGAGTGAGGGTCCTAGTGACTTTGCAATCAATTCCATAAACCAGAAAATGTTTAGAAGAATATAGGCCACCAAGCTTTCTCTAATCAGTCCCAAATAATGTTCATGAACATTGATTTGATTTTTCATGGGTGCGACGTTTATTGAAAGTAGAAGCTAATTTCTTTTCAAGATAGATTAGATTTTGATGTTGAATAGGGGAGAGGACAAGATGACAGTGTATTTCAACAGGTGTAAAGAGTAATAATTATTTAATTAAGTTATAGTTGTCGTCAATAGTAAATTATGTCAAGTTTACTTTAGTAATATAAAGTTTTGATAAAATATGAGTGTTAAAATAAAATTTAGAGTGTAAATAGCCCCATATCTAAAGATAACAGGAAAGTTATCTATATAAATAGTTATAGTCTCCAAATCATACGTATCATTATATTCTTTTGTGCAATTACATCATCAAAGAGAGTGCACAGAAAAAATTAAAGGATTATTTAGAAGAATGTGTTGATATGAAAAACAAATCATAAGGCTCTAGAAAGCAATTGTGTATTTTATATCCAGATACGCTTTTGCATATTTAATTATTAATTTTTAGAGATACAATATGAATATTCTTAAAATTTAGGTGATGGTATTTACCATTTTCTAACTGTCAGAACTTGGCATGGCCATTGAACTTTTAATTACCCATATACAAGTAAAATTTTATGAACTTGAAAGAAAATTTCGATACGCGAATCATGGCCGTTATGTTTCTAAAAGGAAGAAACATTTCCTTCTATTTATTATAATATGAAACTTCTCAAGTATAAGTATTTATGAATGAAATTCCATAAATCATTTAGGGTCTAACTTAGATTGTCCCAATGCACTTTTCAAAGTTCTTTATGTGTACAAGTAGGGGTGTTCAGAATCCAATCCGATCCGCTCAATCTGATCCGTATAAATCCGATCCGTGGATTGGATATGGATTGAAAATTTAAAAATCCGCAGTTGATAGATTGGATATGGATTTACTTCTATAAATTCGCAGAAATCCGTGAATCCGTAAAATATATATATATATAATTAAAAAATTATTATAAATTTAATTAAAAAATATTATAAATGTGACATTACATAGTTACATAAGCACTATAACATATCTTAGCCATTACCCAATAATGATATAAAATGAAAGATAATTAAATAATCAAATATACAAATATAACTTGTAAAAATTGTAAAACAAAATAAAAGCAAAGTCACACGCACTAGCAAAAGCAAAGTAACATAACGGCAAATCACCAACAATTTGCAAACAAAAAACCCTAAGCTTCCCCGCCGTCACACACACTAGCAACACTCAATACTGGTTGGATACACTCTCGACACAGATTTGAAGGACATCGGCTGCGCGATTCCGGCAAGAGCAAGCCATCTTCTTTCCCAAGTCCATCGAGCCACTTCACATTCACTGGTTCCAGCTGAACAATTTCACTATCACAACCTTCAAGATCGCCACCCGTACGGCTTCTCCTAGTTCGCATCGTGGACGGCTCCGTAATTACCACTTTTCGACAGGCGCAACAGCCCTGGTGAAGGATCAGACTGTGTTTGGTTTCCAAAACTTCTTCATTTCAATTAATTGTGGCTTTATCTGAACAATTAATTTTGGTGTTATATTAACGTATTATTGTAACTTATTTGAACAATTAAGCTTGGTGTGTTATATTTTGAAATTTTGAATGTATTATTGTAGCTTTAATTGAATAATTAGTCTCAATGTGTTATATTTTGAAACTTTAAATGTATTATTTTAGCTTTATTTAAATAATTAATTTATTTAAATTTTATTCAATTTTAAATTTAATTGGTAGCAAAATTATTTTTATATTAGATTTTTTTTTAATTTCATTAGTTGGAGAGAATTAAAAATTTTTAATTCGAAAACTAATGCGTAAAATGGTGGATTGGATATGGATTTAGTCAAATCCGCATCCGATCCGCAAACGTATGGTGTCAAATCCGCATCTGATCCGCAGATGTATGGATTGGATTTGGATTGAATTTTCTCAATCCGTGAATTGGATTGGATTGAAAAATTATTATCCGTAAAATCATGGATCGGATATGGATTGATGTCCAATCCGTAAAATCCGATCCGCGAATATCCCTATGTACAAATAACACAACTATGTTCTTCACTGTAATTATAAAACCAATGTTGAAGCTAATAATAAAGCTGAAGAAACCCAAATTCAGCCAATAAAACCATACAATCCACATGACCATTATACACTTTTGCTAGCAAAACTTTATTCGCTGAATCTTTTAACATGAGCTATATCTCTTCATACTTATTAACGTGCCTCTTATAACTTAACTTTATGTTGATAAATTTATTTTTGGTAACTTCAATAATCAATTATCTTCATATTGACAATAATTTTCAAACCATTGAAAAAATTTCTTAACCTAAATTCTTGCATATTTCGTTCATAGCATGTAACGAATTTATGCTTTCATAAAGGATAAAGTCATTCACTTTATGCATAATAACCTAACTTTGTTGCAAAGTTATCGTCTATATATGAAACTAAATCATTACAGGTCCCACTAACCTTAAGATTTATACACAATGTTCTATATAAACCAAATGAGATCATTAATATTGTAAATATTATAAATATTAAATGAAAGACTTGTATCAAGTCCATTTTTATAATTTGCAAATGAAACTAGGGTGATGGCCAATACCTTATGAGAAGTCACAAATTGTTTTTACATACCTTCATAGAACTTTCACCCTTGAGTAATAGAATTACCATTACATTTTTGCCTAAATGAAATTTAAGCTCAATAGATTTAGTTATCCCACCGCTTAAATCCATCTTGTTCATGTGGAGTACTTTTTACAAGATCAAATTATTCACAAACATATCCATTTCATGATATGCAGAAAAAAACTTAAATTTTAAATTAATCAATGTTAATTTAAGAGTAAATTCAAACCTTCCCACTGGTAGAGGTTGCAAAATGCATTGAGTTTACTATATCTTTATTCACATATTCGATATATATGCGTGTGTGTGTTGTGTGTGTGGGCTCTTAATTATAAGACTGGTAAATATAGACATAAACATTAGAAAATTATTCCATACCTATGGACTTAGAAAATTTCGTAATTTGATGTCCAATTTACTATTTAGATTTATAAATTATATGCCCAAACCTTATACTTAAAATATCACATATATCAACATCCAAATCTTATATCCTCATGCATAATTATATATTCCAATTATCAAAAGAAAGACTATGTACTTTATTACAAACAGACACAATAATTATGAAATTCTCTATTGAATTAGTTGAGAGATTAGGCAAAAGAAACAGAAAGTTTCTCAAAATTTGTCAAACAAAGACACTCGCATTTGCTTCTCATATTTAAATAATCTTTGTGTCATTGACAAACGAACACTCGAAGGTATTATCTATTGCGTTAATTTATAACATCTATCTGAGTAACAAATATTCAAAATATTTGTCAAAAATAGAATAGGCTTAGTTAGGGTCAAATAAATTTAGTACTATGATCATTTTCTTGTATTTGTAGAGTACTATTAGATAAAGAAATTTTCATCTTCTAAGGAAGTGGACTTAGAGGAGGAGATTCAAAGGCCCATTAAAATTAGTCCAAAGAGTAAATTCATCATCGTTGGATCCAACAAAGAGGAACCTCAATCCTAAGGGGTCATCCTCAATTGAAATTGCAACTTAACTAGTTGGGATAAAATTTACACTAACATAAAAAAATAAGATTTCAAAACATGATTCACAGGACTGATCAGGTTATAACATATCGCAGAAGTGGTACACAACACAAACCAGCAAAACTAAAGGCACATACATCCGCAACTGATTTCTTTCTTTATTTTTATTAAACTTTATAATGCTTAACACTTTATTCATGACATCATCAATTGTTAGCATAACAAATCCATGAATCAATTATATGAAGTCTATATATTGACCAAATACTCCATCATAATAGCGGCATTTATCCCAATAATCATATGAGGTCACATGGAAAATTAAATCAGTAATAAATGTTAAAATTTGATAATTGTAAGCATTAAGCTTTAAAGAACCCAGATCAAAAGATTTTTTTTTTCAATTATATATCTATTATACTATGCAAGACATATTAATCTCCCATATTACAACATATGAAGGCGAATCAAGTATAAAATAATTCCGTTGGTAGTAGTAACAGAAATAATTAATTTACATAATGTCAAGGCACAAACTGGTTTTCAGTAAAGCAAGCAAGTAATTTGCCAAACAACTACCCGATAATAAATATACCACGAAAAGCCTACTTGAATAGTGAAACATACAAATGAGAAGCATATATTATGTTGACTGAATTTACTGCCATTATCAAATAATAGCATAATGAATGTATTTCAGAACTAACCAAATTGAACAATATTATTGAAGTTGGCTTTGATACCACACATAAAATAATTAAATTAAGAATAGCTAGGATCATCCCTTAAAATAATTAAATTAAGAATAGCTAGGATCATCCCTCCACATCATAGTTGCTCAAGCTTGTGTTGTCTACATTCATTAAATTTCATAAAGTGTCTTCTAGCCTACTCCTCCTTATAGCTTTTCTCTTATAATGGAAAACAAGTTCTTAGGAAGGATAGATTTGGCTAGACTAGGCACCCTTTATATAGTAGTATTTTATAACTTAAAAGACTTTACACTTCCTTCAAAGAAGTAATATTCATAATCTTCATCACTTCCATTATAAAAGTGGTTAATAAACTCTACCAGTGTCCCTTAAAACAAGTAAGTGGGTCATTAATGTAAGTTTATCTATTTTTTTACATGAACAAGTGGCTTATCACGTGGACCACATAATGATAATTCTTACATCTTGAAATAATAGTAAATTATAACTCCACTTGTGATACGATTTACATAATAAGAGTTAATTTCTATAAATGGACATCACTCATTTGCCTTATTATAAACAATACAAACTTCTACCTCTATTTTTTAAGAAACTATAAGTGATTGCTTGGCACTTCTTCAAAATATAGCTCCTCCTGCCATCATAAGGATATAACCAAATATGGATTTTTTGTTTTCAAAACACTTGCAAAATCAGTATCAAAATATCTAACTATGTTTAGGTAGTCAGATTGCTTATATATCAACACAAATTCTTAGTGGCTTGCAAATATCTTAGCACTTTCTTTGCAGACTTCCAATGTTCAAAACTAGGATTGCTCAAGTATCTCTTAAATAATGCCATTGCAAAAGCAATATTAGGATATGTACAGACTTGAGCATACATCAAGTTACCTACAACTGATGCATATAGGACTATTTGAATTTCAACTTTACTTACATCATTATTTAGAATTGAGACCTAGAAAGTTTGTGACTTTTTAAATTTGGTGTTTTTCCAAGAGCACAAGATTGGAAACTAAATCATTTCAAAACACAATCAATGTAAGCTTTTTAGGCAATCCTAAAATACCTCCGGATTTGTCATAAAGAATCACAACCCCTAATATGTATTAGGATTCATTGAGATCCTTATATCAAAGTTATATGATAGTATTTGCTTTGTCTCAAGTAAAAAATCAATATCCTTAGTTATGATCAATATATCAACCATATAAAAGCATCATAATAATATAACTTGCTGCTACTGACCCTCAAATATGCATATTGATCAAGAACATTCTCCTTGAATCCATAAGAGGTGAAAATATCATAGAATTTCAAATACCACTGTCTAGATGCCTATTTAAGTCCATAAGTGGACTTTTTAAGCTTACACATGTTTTCTTTACCAGACTTTACAAAACTATCAAGTTGCACCATGTATACATCTTCAAAGAAGTTTCCATTAAGAAAAGCTATTTTTGCATCCATCACATGTAGTTCTAAATTAAAATGAGCTACCAATGCCATCGGAATGAGTTTCCAGTAGAGACAAGAGAGTATGTTTATGTATCTTCTTCCTGACTGAAACCTTGGTTATAAGCTTGGTCTTGTATCTTTATACTTGACTTTTGGCATCTATTTTGGTGTTGAAAACCTATTTACAACAAATTAGTTTGCATTTATCTGGCAATTCAACTAACTCTTAAATCTAACCTTAGTTCATAGATGCCATCTCATCGTGGTATGTGTCCAAGATGAGGATTCTAGATCACTGATGGCCTCCTAAAAGTAAAAAGATCAGATGACATGTTAATATAAAAATCATGCTCCTATAAGTAAACCATATAAGGTTATGAGGCCTAACACTCTTATTATTATGATCATCCTGAAAATAGATGGCACGATCAAACTCATATTATAATGGTGTGTGAATAACAATTGAATCTAAAACTTCTTAAGCTTATGCAGGCCTCACTTTAGCTTTACATCCCCAAACATGAAAATGATATAGATTGGGTTTCTTCCTTGACCATAAATCATAAGAAGTTTTGGGCAATGATTTGTTAGGTACAAATTTATAAAATGTAACTTGTAGTTCTTAAAGCTTTACCCCATAGAAAATCTAGTAAACTGGAATTATTCAACATGCACACATACTATGTCAAAAATGGTACAATTTCTTCTTTCTAAAATTCCATTATGTTCAGGAGTCCTAAGCATTGTCTATTGATCTTCTATTCCACATTTATAAATAAATTTAACAAAAGGTCTAGGATTACAACTAGTTTCATCATCTCCCCTATAGTACCCACAACCCCTATATGATATCTCTACCTCAATCTTCTTGGCCTTTTAGAGCCTAACATTAGCCTTAAAGGCTTGAATGGTGGACAGAGATTTAGACTTTTTAGCAAGAGGTTCAATTTGACTATAACGAGAAAAACCATCGATGAACGTGATGAAATACTTATAACCTCTAGCAGCAAGAGTAAATGGGGCATATATGTATGTATGTATTTACTTTAGAAACGGTTGACTTTTCCCAATTCTCTCTTTTCTGATTAGGCCTTAAGTTTTCCTTTAACATAATCAACACAATTTTTAAAGTCGAAAAAAATTCTAGATTATGGAGAAAACCAACTTTAATGATCCTTTCCATCATTTGTTTGGAAATATGGCCAGATGGCCACAATATAGAGTAACGTTTAGATATAATAATATTCATAACAAGAGTATTAGATGATGATTCAACAATATGAGAACAATAAATCATATGCAAGCCTTTATATAGAGTGCCAGCACCAACTAAAACTGAATTATGGAATAAGTAAACTTCTTTGTCACCAAAATGAAGTATAGCAAAATCTATCGAAAGAGGTACAAATATCAAGTTTCTCCCAATGGAAGAAATATAAGCTATATTTAATAGATCAATTTTGGCCTTTGCTTTATTGCCAACGTGTACCATTATTTTTCCCTCATTGGGTTCCCTCATGCTTCTAAACTCTTGTAAGGAATTTTTTATATTAATGGTCGCACCAACACCCAACCATTAAGCATTAAAAGGAACATCAATCAGGTTGGATTTAAAGCTTGCAAAAACTATAGGAATACCTTTCTTTTCTAACCATGCTTTGAACCCCTTGCATTTAGTTTTCTTCTAACCTAGTTCCCTATAGAAATGTCAATTTCCTTTAAATCCTTCAGAAGTGGAACCAGAACTGGTGGTAGAGTTATCACATGCAGCTTTCTTTCTAAACTTTTTTCTTAAAAGATTTGTTGATACCCTTTGAAGAGTTCTTCTTCACACTCTCAACACTCTTAACCAATAGCCATCATGGCAATGTGAGACTTGCCTTTCTTCAAGGACTTTGCTTCCTGAACCACAAAAGCAATTAACTCATTTACGTTCCAAGTATCTTTTTTAGTGTTGTATTGGCTCCTCATATTGCCAAATTGTGGTGGAAGAGATTCAACAATTTGGTAACCCAGGTAGTCATCGGAATTAACATCCATGTCTTTTAGCTTCTAATAGTAATTAGTCAACTTAAGAATATATTTTTTTACCCCATAAACACCATTATACAGGGTATTGGCAAGCAACCTCAAATAGTTACCCTCTTCAGCCTTGTCAACTTTCTTAAAAGTTCTCGTAATGACTACTAGGTGATCCATAGCCTTCTCATATGTAGGAATCCTATCCTGAATAGTTCTATCAATAGTGTATTTAACTGTATCCAAACACTGCCCATTGGATTCATCCTAAACATTCCGCTCTGCTTTCTCATTGCCAATGCTCTTTTCTATGGGCTTGGATGATTTATCTATTCTCTCAGCCAAGTTTTTATTCATAGTAGATAGATAGAACATAATTAGTCTCATAATAAGTCCTAGTTATGGTTTTGATAGAGGCAATTTAGAGAAATAAAATAATATCATGAATTTCTTTTTATTCCTATGAAAAAATACATAATTAGTCGTCATGTATTTATTTTTTACTCTAGTCACTTGATTTAAATTTTAAATATTTTACATGTTTTTACATATAGTTTGTGAATTATATAATATAATAATATAATTATGTTGGAACCAAATTAATCACCAAGACCAACTTGGAACCCCCAAGACCCACTCTATGAACCTTGATCTTGTACTGGAAATAATCAATCAACCAAGATTTCCCAAGAAACATGAATAAGTACTTGAAACCAACCACACAATCAAAGAAAATCAGATCACACACTTGAACCAAAGATTATAGTGGTTCGGCAAATTTCTTTGCCTACATCCACTGTGGAAAACCAAGCAAACTCTTTACTGATTTCAGAGAACAAGTTACAAATCTGGAGAATACATGTAAATGAATCGATACGCTAAACAACAGATCATATGCCCTTTTATACTCCACTCTGATCAATCAGAAAGAACCCCAAGAAGCCAGTTCACGCTCCTGGGTTTCCAGCCAAACAGACGTCCAGCTGCTTCCCGCGTGATCTAACGGAATAAACCACTTCTTGAATTTGCTTAGGGACACTTGTCAAACGTTCATGTAATCTGTTGATTAAAACGCAGAGTTGGCTTGTCGTTTGAGTTAGTGAAACATGTGACACATCACGTGTATTACTAATGAATCCAGCCGACATATCGTTTGTATCAACCAGCTGCTCTGAACTCAAATGCTTGACATGTCGTTTATCCTTGCTGACAAACAGACGACGTGTCATACACATCCCTGAGATCAGATTTGAGCTTCATAATTCCAACACTCTCCACCTTGAACTCAAATCAGTTACCCTTTTGCTTATGCTTTCCACTGTATCCCTGCAGTTTTATAGCCTGCAGATCCCAGCTGAGTTCATGCAGAACTCCAGCTTGGCTGCTGGTACAACCTTTGTCAACATATCAGCAAGGTTATCATCAGTGTGAATCTTTAACAGCTTCACCACACCTTTAGACACCTCCAGCCTGACAAAGTGCAGTTTGATGTCAATATGCTTTGTCTTTTCGTGATGCACCTAGTTCTTGCTTAGACAAATTGCACTTTGACTGTCACAATGAATAGCCACCTGTCTTTATTCAAATCCCAATTCTGTAACCATTCCTCTGAGCCATATTGCCTCCTTAAAGGCTTCTGCAGCTGCAGTGTACTCTGATTCTGTTATTGACAAAGCAACAACACTTTGCAGTGAAGCTTTCCAGTTTATGGTGCAGCCACTGAGTGTGAACAAATTGTTGAGTGTTAGAAAATGCATATTTATAAAGGAGAAAACCGTCATTTTACATTTTAAGTCTTACTAACAACCCTTACTTTTATATATTTAACCTTCTTGTGATTTAATTACATGTGTTTTATTTTAATTAAGTATTTTATGTATTTTAGGGGCATTATAGTCATTTCACAATAAAGGAGAGATCAGACGACAAAACGGACATCACTTTTGAACTCAAGACGGTCGAAAACCTTAGGAGGAGCATAAAAGGAAAAATGGCACTATTCACATGTACGGTACTATTCACGTGTACGGGTACTATATACGTTACTGTTCACGACACTGTTCGCATTGACCGATGATGTGGCATTGACTGATGAGGTGTCACGATCCTGTTGGACTAAAATTCTTATGTACTGTTGATGGTGACGTGGCAGCATATCAGTGGACGAAAAATCTCGCGTACGGTGCATGCATCACACAGGATTATTTTCAACCAAACCGCGTTACTGTTCATCCGGGTCAAACCGCGTTACTGTTCAAAGTCGGGTCAAACCGTGTTACTGTTCATCCGCGTGGTCAAACCGTGGACTGTTGACTGATGACATGGCGCAATCCTGAGCGTCCAAACTGTTTTTAATCCGATGGCCATGATTTACTCCATGTATCTATAAAAAGGGGGCCTCCCCCCCCTAATTTGATATCTCTGAATCCATTTTTGGGATCCATTTTCTGTAATTCCTTCTCCATCTTGTATTTTCTTTGTATTTTAATAAATTCCCTTTTTGCCCCTAGTTCAATTATGAGTGGCTAATTTTCTTTCAAGCTTGGGTTGAAGGTGAAGTCTCAACATGTGTCATGGGCTTTATTTGGTAAATTTATTTTCTTTTCCCCTCTAGTTTTTGTGGATGATTTGACTTATCGTCGACAAATAATACTGATCTTGTCTAGATACCGCCTTGGTTACACCGGCTCTCTAGTATAAGGTTATTATTATTTGGCACGATAAGCCCTTAGCACCATATTGATTAGAGCGTGGTTCATGAGGTGTGGATTCCCCCCTCATGATTTAATTGGCATTAATACGGATTATTTAGCCCATGATGCATGTTGATACGGATCCAGATACCCAAGTACGTCATTTCAATAGAATTATCTTCAATTTATTCTCGCCATTGCAATTCCAATTTTAGAATTTATTCTCGCCATTTTAATTTAAGTTTTAGCATATACCAAATCATTTCCACCATAAATCCAACAACCCATTTACAAAATTAATTCTATACACAATTAAAATCCACCTCCTCGTGGGATCGACACTCGTCACCATAGATCTATACTACAATAGATTCGTGCGCTTGCGAGTACATTAAAATTTGCACAACAAGTTTTTGGCGCCGTTGCCGGGGAGGTAAGTAATTTTAATTCATAGAATTAATTTTTGTGAATAATTTCTTTTATTTGTTTTCTTGTATTTTTTTTTATTATTAAAAAAAAAAAGAAAAAAAAAGTGAATCTACATTTAAAGGTTAGTATTTCTTTTCTTTTTCTCTTTTTTAAAATTTTGTAATTTAATTTTCCATTTATTTTTCTTTGTAATTTTTTTGTTTATCTTATTAATTTAATTTTTAGTTAATTTCTTTCACGTATTTATTTTTGTGTATTTTTATAGAAAGGTTGTAATAGCGCAATAAGGTTAGTATCGTAATTTCTCCCTCTTCTTTATTTTTATTTGTTTTGTTCCCATCTTTATTTTTTGTTTTGTTTGCATCTTTATTTTTATTTTATTTATTTTGCATGCATGGTCGTAGGTCATTATTACCTAATCTTGAACCTATAGACCTTGAATTAGAAAAAACACTTCGCACACACAAACACGTTAAAAATAAAATGGATTTACAAGCACCACAGGAGAGGCCATTTAAGGACTATTTTAGTCCCTTAGCTAATTTGAGCACGTCATGCATAAGATACCCAAATGTAGCTGCTAGGAGTTTTGAATTAAAACCTAGTGTGTTAAATTGTCTCCCTACATTTTATGGCCTAGAAAATGAGGATCCATATAATCATTTGAATGATTTTCATGCCATTTGTCAAACATTCAAATATGAGAATTTTTCAGATGATGATGTTAAACTTAGACTATTCCCATTTTCTTTAAAAGATAGAGCTCGTTCATGGCTTAATACATTGCCTGCTAATAGCATTGCATCATGGGAACAAATGGTTACAAAATTTTTAAATAAATATTTCCCAGTGCATAAAACCAATGCTATTCGCAGGGAAATCTCGGAGTTTACCCAGAAAGATGACGAGCAATTTTTCGAAACATGGGAGCGATTCAATGGGCTACTCTTGAAGTGTCCACATCATGGGTACGAGAAATGGCACCAATGCCAATACTTTTTGGAGGGATTATTGCCGAATGTGCAAGAATGGCTAATGGCAACAAGTGGAGGAGAGCTAATGTCAAAAAGTGCATCAGAAATTTGGGAATTCTTCCAGCGACAAGCAGATAATTCCCAACAACGGAGTCGATCACTCAGGAATACTAGAAGAATTAAAGGAGTGAATGAGGTTCAAATTGGCGAGTCAAGTTCAGAAATTAAAGAAGTCAAAGCGATAATTGAAGGTCTCTCTCGACAAATAGCATCGTTATCGACTGCTAAATCAACAGAGCCACATGACCATGACTCACACTCAGATCAAGCCAATGCCATAGGTGTAATGAGAAAGCCATCAAATTACAACCCATACTCCAACACATATAACCCTGGATGGAGAGACCACCCCAATTTTTCATGGTCTCAAGGATTCCAACAGAATGGACCAACAGCTCCAGCTCCACCAATTCCACAAAATCCTCAAGCCTCTCAGCCACCATTTAGACCATACAATCAGAACCAGAATTACTCTCAGCCCAGACCATGGGAGGATTCATTCCAGAATCTTAGGAATGTTACTCACTCCACGATTGAGCAACAGAATCGCACCATTGATGGACTACGAAATGAGTTGAGAGCAGGCTTCAACTCACAAGCTCAATCAGTTTCAAGCCTCGAGAAGATGGTGGGACAACTTGCTTCTTCAGTTCAAACCTTGGCAATGACCGTTGAGAAAGGTAAGTTTCCAAGTCAACCAGTGCCTAATCCTAAAGGAGTGCATGAAGCGAGTACCAGTTCACCACAGCAGCATGGAGAGGTCAAAGCAATAATGACCTTGCGAAAAGGAAAAGAAATCGACAACAAAGTGGAGATGCCGGTGACAAAGGAAAATCAAATTGTACCTGTGAACGTTGAGGACTCACCACCGGAGGAGAGAGAAGAAGCCAACCCACGAGAATACGTTCCCAAAGCTCCATTTCCTCAGAGGTTAGCGAAAGGAAAAAAAGGGAAAATCTACAGGTGAGATTCTCGAAATCTTCAAACAGGTAAGTGTTAACATCCCTTTACTTGATGCTATAAAGCAAGTTCTA
Organism: Citrus x clementina; assembly: GCF_000493195.1. Taxonomy (NCBI): domain Eukaryota; kingdom Viridiplantae; phylum Streptophyta; class Magnoliopsida; order Sapindales; family Rutaceae; genus Citrus; species Citrus x clementina. The sequence goes on from NW_006262274.1 coordinate 5,918,641, forward strand.
TCTTATGCCAAGTTTCTTAAAGATTTGTGTACTAAAAAGAGAAACATGCATGTTCAAAAGAAGGCATTTTTAACAGAAAACGTTAGTTCTATACTCCAACATAAAATTCCTTTAAAATGCAAAGACCCAGGCTCCCCCACTATCTCATGTAGTATAGGGAACCACACAATTGAGAATGCTTTGTTGGATTTAGGAGCTAGTGTAAATCTTTTGCCTTACTCTGTATTCGTGAAACTTGGACTTGGAGAATTACACCCAACTCCAGTGGTGTTACAGCTTGCAGATCGGTCCACGAAAATACCTCGTGGTATTGTGGAGGACGTGCTTATCCAGGTAGACAAGTTTTATTTTCCTGTTGATTTCATTGTAATTGACACTCAACCAATACAGGATTCAAGGAAGCACATCCCCATTATTCTAGGCCGACCTTTCTTAGCAACTGCGGATGCTCACATTCAATGTAGGACTGGAAATATGCAGTTGTCCTTTGGCAACATGACTATGGAGCTGAACATCTTCAACATTGCCAAACAACCTCACAGTGCAGATGATGGAATTGTTGATGTGGATTTAATTGAAGCATTAGTTGATGATACTTTTGTTTCAAACCTTAGTGATGATCCTTTACAAACATGTTTAACTCACTTTGGTTTGGATTTTGATATTGACAGATCGGTCGATGAGGTCAACGCCCTGCTTGACTCAGCACCATCTATGGACACTAATAAATGGAAGTCAAGAGTTGAGCAACTAGCACCATCAGAGAAGCAACTCATTCCATCATCAGAATCACCACCGAAACTCGAGCTCAAACCATTGCCCAACACTTTGGAATATGCGTTTTTGGGAGAAGAAAGTACTCTACCGGTAATCATCTCATCATCCCTAAATGACGAACAAAAAGGTAAGTTGTTGGATGTTTTAAAAGAGCACAAAGGGGCATTAGGATGGACCATAGCAGACATCAAAGGTATAAACCCAGTAGACTGCATGCATTACATTCACCTTGATGAAAATGCTAAATCTACTAGGGAAATGCAACGTCGGTTAAATCCTAATATGAAAGAAGTTGTTAGAACAGAAGTCCTTAAGCTATTAGACGCAGGTATCATTTACCCCATTTCTGATAGTTCATGGGTTAGTCCTGTACAAGTTGTCCCCAAAAAGTCAGGAGTCACAGTAGTTACGAATGCTGATAATGAATTGATACCCACTAGAGTAACTACAGGATGGCGTGTATGCATTGATTATAGAAAGTTGAATTCTGTCACACGTAAAGACCATTTTCCTTTACCATTTATCGATCAAATGCTTGATAGATTAGCAGGCCATGAATTTTATTGCTTTCTAGATGGCTACTCAGGATATAATCAGATTCCCATAGCACCAAAAGATCAAGAGAAAACTACTTTCACTTGCCCTTTTGGCACATTTGCATATAGGAGAATGCCATTTGGATTATGTAATGCACCTGCTACATTTCAACGATGCATGTTGAGCATTTTTTCTGATATGGTTGAACGATTCCTTGAAGTCTTTATGGATGACTTTTCTGTCTTTGGTGACTCGTTTGATCAATGTTTACATCATCTAACACTAGTTCTGCAGAGATGTATCGAGAAGAACTTGGTCTTAAATTGGGAGAAATGCCATTTTATGGTAAAACAAGGTATTGTTCTCGGTCACATCATTTCGAGCAAAGGTATTGAGGTTGACAAAGCCAAGGTGGATCTCATTTCTAATCTTCCTCCACCTAAAACAATCAGAGAAGTAAGATCTTTCCTTGGGCATGCTGGTTTCTATAGACGTTTCATTAAAGATTTTAGCAAAGTTTCTAGACCCTTATGCAATTTACTTGCTAAGGATGTACCTTTTATCTTTAATGATTCATGTCTCGTGGCGTTTGAAAAATTAAAACAGTTGTTGACATCATCACCCATCATTCAGGCCCCGAACTGGAGCTTACCATTTGAACTCATGTGTGATGCATCTGATTATGCAGTAGGAGCAGTATTAGGACAAAGAGTTGATCGAATTCCCCATGTTATTTACTATGCTAGTATGACATTAAATGATACACAGTTGAACTATTCAACTACTGAAAAAGAAATGCTAGCAGTAGTGTTTGCATTAGAAAAATTTCGATCTTATCTCATTGGTTGTAAAATAATTATATTCACAGATCATGCTGCTCTTAAATATCTTCTCACAAAGAAAGATGCAAAAGCTAGACTAATTCGTTGGGTGTTACTTTTGCAGGAATTTGACTTGGAATTCAAAGATAAAAAAGGGACAGAAAATGTTGTGGCGGACCATCTCTCTCGTCTTCACTTTGACACAATTACAGAGCCATTAATATTAAATGAGTCATTTCCAGATGAACAATTAATGAGTGTGGAAGTATTACCTTGGTATGCTGATATAGTTAATTATCTTGTTACAGGTAAACTTCCAGAGCATTGGACTAAGCAAGACAAGATCAAATTCTTTGCGGAAATAAAGAATTTCTTTTGGGATGACCCGTATTTGTTCAAGTATTGTGCAGACCAAATTGTTAGACGATGTGTCCCAGAAAATGAAATTCAGAATATCCTTTCATTCTGCCATGAACAAGCTTGTGGAGGCCATTTCAGTGCTAAGAAAACAGCGACTAAAGTTTTACAATGTGGTTTCTATTGGCCAACACTATTTCGAGACGCTTACACTTTTTGTTCTTCATGTGATAGGTGTCAACGAATGGGGAGCATTACACGAAGGAACATGATGCCACTAAATCCAATTTTAGTGGTTGAGATTTTTGACGTATGGGGTATCGACTTCATGGGACCCTTTCCCCCTTCTTTTGGCAATCAATACATATTGGTTGGTGTTGACTACGTCTCAAAATGGGTAGAAGCAATTCCATGTAGAACCAATGATCACAAGGTGGTGATAGGATTTTTGAAAAGCAACATTGTCTCGCGCTTTGGATTCCCTCGAGCAATAATCAGTGATGGTGGTGCCCACTTTTGTAACAAAGCATTCAAAGCACTTTTGACAAAGTATTCAATCACACACAAAGTGGCAACCCCGTATCATCCGCAAACCAGTGGCCAAGTTGAGATATCCAATCGAGAAATAAAGCACATATTAGAAAAAACGGTGAGGCCAGACAGAAAAGATTGGTCATTAAGACTTGATGATGCATTATGGGCATATAGAACGGCTTTCAAGACCCCAATTGGGATGTCACCCTACAGGCTAGTGTATGGAAAAGCTTGCCACCTACCTGTGGAACTCGAGCATCGTGCATATTGGGCTATCAAGAAATTCAACTTTGACATGCAGCAAGCCAGCTCAGAAAGAAGATTACAGCTGGCAGAACTTGAAGAAATTCGCAATGATGCATACGAAAATGCCAAGATTTACAAGCAACGAATGAAAGTCTTCCATGATAAGCAAATTATGAGAAAATCGTTCACTCCAGGTCAGAAAGTGCTTTTGTTCAATTCTCGCTTGCACCTATTCCCAGGTAAGTTACGCTCTCGTTGGTCTGGCCCATTTATTGTTCATACTGTTTTTCCACATGGGGCAATTGAAATTAAAGACCCAAAGAACGGTGTCACGTTTAAAGTTAATGGTCAAAGATTAAAGCCATATCTAGAGTACCAACCACATGAAGAAGACACCGAAATAAATTTGAGTGACCCACCAAATTTGAATTGATTTTTTTTTTCTTTTCGTTGATTTGATTTTTCTTTCTTTCTTTTTATTATTATTCTTTTGCTAATTGAAATTGTTTTTGCATAAGTGTGTTTATTTTACCATTAAGTTTTCTCTTATCATTTTTAATCATGAGTCTCATACTTAGACCGTTCCTCCTGAACATTCTTAAACCACTTCAACGTGTCAAAACTCATCTCAAAAGACAGATTCAATTTTGTAAAACACATCGCATTTGGGCTCTACAACCACCAGAGTTAGTAGCCTATGTTGAGGGTTTAGAACACCAACTCAGAGACATTGAGAGAAGTGTTTACGACATCCAGTTGGAGCTTGAGGTAAATTCAATAAGAGGACGATTTTAATTTTCTTTGTGTGTTTTAATTTGTTTTTCTGTTTGTGTGCTTTAGTTTGTTACCCCGGTGAAGTGGCGGATAACGGTACTCCGTGACAATCAAGTCGGTTACTTCAGTTTCCCATAATAACTGATATTCTGAGGCGAAGGTATGGACAGAAACGAGATTCTAGCAAAGCTTCACAAGCGATTCCCTTCACTTCCTCAGAATGCCCTCCTTACGATCTATAAAGCTCGGTCCGAACGCATGCGATTATTCATGAGGAATAACATACCTGCTGACATCCGTTGGTTAATCGAGGCTAAAGTACGATCGGAAGGTGAGTTACCTCCAAAATTTATTGCATACATGCCTGGTTGTGGTAGAGGAAATTATGCAAGAAAACGACGAGCTCGAATAATTTCTGTTGCTTGTCATAAGTGTGCCAGAATGAGTTGCAATAAAAACCCATGTTCTTTAGGAATGATGTCTGATAACAGGGAAGATAAGATTCAATTCATTAGGGATGGCTTGAATAAGGAGTCATTGGATGATATCCTTTTGTCTCTTGAAACGCATCCCAGTGGATATGTGCAAAGAGCGATTCTCCAGTTATGGCCATTATTCCAGAAAGAGCATGCACGATATAGTCTCGGGAATCTGACTATAAACGACCCTGTTTGCCAGTTTATAAGAAAACTGGATAGGAAGCCTATCCTCGACCCATAGAGGGCGTTCAAGCCGTTTCTGGACGTAAAACCAGAGGAAGATGTGAGCCACAGTCGCAACTACCTGTAAATATCCTTTTACTTTATTGTTATTTTATTTCACTATTGTCTTATTGTTTGCATTATTGTCTTTAATAATTTTATTACTGTTTGCTTTTTCCTTTTTACTGTTTTCTTTTTGACTTGCGAGCCACGTGCTTTACGCGTTATTTGACACTAACATATTACCTCATACACAACCATGACCCACTATCACCGAGACTCTTAAATGTGATTTCTTTTTTGTCAAGCACTCACAAATTGTTTTTGAGAAGTATCACAATGGCAGCTACTCCCAATAGACAATTCAAGAACATTTGTGTGCTTTCTGGATTTACCTATGGCAAACATAAAGAGTTCGTTGAGGCAGCCATAGATCTTGGTCGAAGCATAGCAGCGAGAAAATTACACTTGGTGTATGGAGGAGGTAATCGAGGGTTATCAAAAATGGTCTCAGAAGCAGCTTTTATCAGAGGAAGTCAAGTGTTAGGCATCATCCCAAGAGTCTTAAAACCATTGGGCAGTTCGTCTGACTCATCAACTGGAGAAGAGTTAGTCGTCTCAGGTATGCAGGAAAGAATAACTGAAATGCTTAATCATGCTGATGCTTTTATTTTCCTTCCAGGAGATCTTGCAACACTAGAGGCACTTATCACGCTAGCATCTTGGGCCCATCTGCACATCCACCAGAAACCCATCGGTTTGTTAAATGTCAATAACTTTTATGATGGCTTTATCGCATTTCTTAACCATGCAATAAAAAACTATTTCATTCCCTCTAATGCGAAAAAACTCTTTATTTGTGCTCACACTGCTAATGAGCTACTTGATATGTTACAAGCTTATCGACCGGAGCCAGACCCCTGGACCTTTGTGTTGGAGCGTCCAAATAATGATGGTAACAGTAGCCGCAGTAAGAAGTACAAATTAGATTTAACTCTCCGCCTGTAAATATTTTCTTCTGTGTTGCACCACCCAGGTGATGTCTTCTAAACTCTACTTCTTTCATTTCAAACATTGAGGACAATGTTTCGTTCTGGTTGGGGGGAGGGAATAGTCGACAATTGTGGAATTTTGGTTAAGTTTTTACTAATTTTTTGTTGTAGAAACTAACTGTTGCTAACTTTTTGTGTTGAAGATGGCTGAATATGGAGTGTAGTTACTCTAGAAACGCATCTTCATCGTTTATAAAAAAAAAAAATTCAGACATTTTCTTTTTCTTTATTATGTGTTTATGTTTATTTTTCTTCTTTTTAATTTCTCCTCTATAAATATACATTTTCCAACTTTTGAGTCGAAGATGGCTGAATATGGAGTGTAGTTCCTCTAGAAACGCATCTTCTTTTAAAAAAAAAAAATCATTTTCGTTTTCTATCATTTTACGTGTAACTTTTCTAATTAGTTTTTATGCATCATTTTCACATTTCTGCATGCATATTTTCCTTTCATGTTTAGAATAGGTTGGGGGGTAGAATGATGTTTAAAAAAAAAATGTGTGATTTGTTTTAACATTGGATGACATGATTAATTTCAAATTTTAGTATTTGTATTATCTTTGGTCTTAAGTGATGTTACGCTATGTTTGCTACTTTACATGTTGATGTCGGAGACAAATGTGAGTTGCTTGAAGGAATGAACATGTCATAATAAGTACCAAGTGAGTTTTTGAGCCTATTATTTTTCTTGGAGAATAACCCTTTTGCCCACTCTTTATACAGCTTAGCAGTTTATTATTTTATACACGATCTCTAAATTACTTTTGAGTTAACCCTTAAAAAAAAAATTTGTAAAATAAAAAAGAAAAAGAAAAAAGAGTGTGTTGCTACATTTGGAGGCCCATCTAACTAGTAGATATGGAAGATTATTTAGAGCCCTAAAAGACGATGGAGAGGCCATCTTTGATCCGTTTGAGCCTTTCAAGCCATCCCTTTTATTTAATATCCATAGTTAACCCTTTTGAGCCTTTAAAAAAAAAAAAAAAAAAAAAAAACCTTTTCTTTGTCAACTTATCATCTTGACCCACTCCGATTTGGAGTATTACCCGATATCTTATAAGTCCCATCACCTATTTATGTTTGAGAAAATGTAAATAATTATTTTGTTCAGTGAAGTTATGCCAAAATAAAAGCAAAAAAAAAAAAACAAAAACAAAAACAAAAACAAAAGTTGTTGTTTCAAAAGAATAAAAATAGTTGAAATCCACCTTGCAACTTCCAAAAAAAAAAAAAAAAAAAATTCTCTGCATTTTTCTCAAACATACACTTTGTTTTCCTTATTTTCCTTCTTTGTTAGCCATGTCCCTAGCCTACGTTTCGTCCTAATAAAAGTCCTTCTTGATTTTAGAGAACTATAGTTTGAAGTAGAAGCTAGTTATATGGGCTAAAAAGATGAAGTGATGCATAATTAAAAAAAAAAAAAGATAAATAAAGTGGGTTGACTAACATTTTATTTGACTTGAGATCGTATTATTTCTAAGCTGAGGGCATATTTATTTCATCTTGGTGAGAGCATGTGATATCACTTCTTTATTATTTTCTCTCTCAATTACCATTCATTGGAGTGACTATTTTTATTGGGATTAATTTATTTGTGAGAGTGTCACTACTTCCAGTGAGATTTTGGGGTTTGACATGTCATTCTTGAGAGTAGCTAAAACAAAGTCTACTAGGCTAATTCATGTGGATGGTTGATGTGGGTGTGATGTTGCTTTAGACTGGAGATAATGCTTATACTTTTATTTGATTGCTATCATTAATCTGATGGAATAAATACGAGTGTTTCTATTAAAACAAAAAAAAAATTATTTTGAATTTGAATTTTGTTTTCGCTTTATTTGCTAGGGACTAGCAATAAGCTGGTTGGGGGGTGTGTTGAGTGTTAGAAAATGCATATTTATAAAGGAGAAAACCGTCATTTTACATTTTAAGTCTTACTAACAACCCTTACTTTTATATATTTAACCTTCTTGTGATTTAATTACATGTGTTTTATTTTAATTAAGTATTTTATGTATTTTAGGGGCATTATAGTCATTTCACAATAAAGGAGAGATCAGACGACAAAACGGACATCACTTTTGAACTCAAGACGGTCGAAAACCTTAGGAGGAGCATAAAAGGAAAAATGGCACTATTCACATGTACGGTACTATTCACGTGTACGGGTACTATATACGTTACTGTTCACGACACTGTTCGCATTGACCGATGATGTGGCATTGACTGATGAGGTGTCACGATCCTGTTGGACTAAAATTCTTATGTACTGTTGATGGTGACGTGGCAGCATATCAGTGGACGAAAAATCTCGCGTACGGTGCATGCATCACACAGGATTATTTTCAACCAAACCGCGTTACTGTTCATCCGGGTCAAACCGCGTTACTGTTCAAAGTCGGGTCAAACCGTGTTACTGTTCATCCGCGTGGTCAAACCGTGGACTGTTGACTGATGACATGGCGCAATCCTGAGCGTCCAAACTGTTTTTAATCCGATGGCCATGATTTACTCCATGTATCTATAAAAAGGGGGCCTCCCCCCCCTAATTTGATATCTCTGAATCCATTTTTGGGATCCATTTTCTGTAATTCCTTCTCCATCTTGTATTTTCTTTGTATTTTAATAAATTCCCTTTTTGCCCCTAGTTCAATTATGAGTGGCTAATTTTCTTTCAAGCTTGGGTTGAAGGTGAAGTCTCAACATGTGTCATGGGCTTTATTTGGTAAATTTATTTTCTTTTCCCCTCTAGTTTTTGTGGATGATTTGACTTATCGTCGACAAATAATACTGATCTTGTCTAGATACCGCCTTGGTTACACCGGCTCTCTAGTATAAGGTTATTATTATTTGGCACGATAAGCCCTTAGCACCATATTGATTAGAGCGTGGTTCATGAGGTGTGGATTCCCCCCTCATGATTTAATTGGCATTAATACGGATTATTTAGCCCATGATGCATGTTGATACGGATCCAGATACCCAAGTACGTCATTTCAATAGAATTATCTTCAATTTATTCTCGCCATTGCAATTCCAATTTTAGAATTTATTCTCGCCATTTTAATTTAAGTTTTAGCATATACCAAATCATTTCCACCATAAAGCCAACAACCCATTTACAAAATTAATTCTATACACAATTAAAATCCACCTCCTCGTGGGATCGACACTCGTCACCATAGATCTATACTACAATAGATTCGTGCGCTTGCGAGTACATTAAAATTTGCACAACACAAATAGCCTGTCAGAGATCTCCTTTTATCTAGATCCCCTGCATAGTCAGTATCCACATACCCTTCAACATCAACTTCTGTACCTCCTTTTAAACCATAGATGAGGCCATAATCTGCAGTCCCACTGAGATATCTTAAGATCCATTTTACAACTCTCCAGTGCTCCTTTCCAGGATTACCCATATACCTGGAAACTACACTTACTGCATGAGAGATATCTGGCCTTGTTAGAACCATGGCATACATTAAGCATCCCACAGCACTTGAGTATGGAGTTGTGCTCATCTCAGCTTTTTCATCTTCAGTTCTTGGACACTGATTACATGACAACCTGAAATGAGCTGACAGTGGAGTTTGAACTGGTTTTGAGTTCACCATTTCAAATCTCTCAAGTACTTTCTTTATATAGCAGTGCTGTGATAGCTTTAGTATTCCCTTCTTACTATCTCTTAGCAACTCTACTCCAGGGATCTTCTTGGCTGCTCTAAGATCCTTCATCTCAAATGCATTCTTTAACTGCTTCTTCAGCTCATCTATCTGATCCATATGTTTACATGCTATAAGCATGTCATCAACATATAGCAATAGATAGATCTTATCTCCATCTATCAAGTCTTTGTGGTACACACAGCAATCATAAGAGCAACTTTGAAAGCTGTTCTCAGCCATAAATTCATCAAATCTCAAGTACCATTGTCTCGGGGATTGCTTTAATCCATATAGAGACTTTCTCAAATGACACACATAATCAGCCTTATCTGAATCCTCATAACCTCTTGGTTGTGTCATTACAATCATTTCTTCCAATTCACCATGAAGAAATGCAGTCTTAACATCCATCTGTTCCAGGTGCATGTCATTTACTGCAACAAGTGCTAACAAGATCCTCAAGGAAGAGTGTCTTACCACTGGGGAAAAAACTTCATTAAAATCAATCCCCTCCTTTTGTGTGAAGCCTTTGGCAACCAGCCTGGCTTTATATCTAAGTGGTTCAACTCCTGGTATGCCTTCTTTGATCTTATAGATCCACTTGCAGCCAACTATTTTCTTCTTTGCTGGTTTTGGAATCAGATCCCATGTGTGGTTCTTGATCAGTGATCTCATTTCTTCATCCATAGCTGCAACCCACTTCTTTGAGTCCTTACTACTGACAGCCTCAGTGTAAGTCTTTGGTTCATCTTCTTCTATTCCTTGTGCTGCTGATAATGCAAATGCAATCAAGTCTGCATATGCATACCTCTTGGGTGGCTTTGACTCTCTTTTCTTTCTATCTCTCATCAGCTGATAATTTCTGAGGTTATCATCACCTTCTGATTCACCTTCTTGTTCAGACAAATCTATTCCAGGTGCATTCTCAGGCCCTGACTTTTTATCAGCTTCTATGCTGGAGCTTGGAAGCTCCACCTCAAGAAAATTCTTCTTGTCACAACCTGACTCTCTCTCAATGGTTTGATTCTCAGTAGCTGAGTTTTGAAACATTTCATGTTCATTAAACACCACATCCCTGCTGATTATAGCCCTTGGTGGCTTCATATCTATACACCACAGCTTGTATCCCTTCACACCAGCAGGATATCCTAAGAATACACATTTGAAGGCCCTGGGCTCTAGTTTCCCTTGTTTGACATGAGCATAGGCTGGGCAGCCAAATATTCTCAAATGAGAATAGTCTGCTGGTTTGCCATTCTCAAATGAGAATAGTCTGCTGGTTTGCCAGACCAGAGCTCATATGGAGTTCTGAAATTGATTCCAGAAGAGGGGCTCCTGTTTACTATGTAGCAAGCAGTCTCTAGAGCTTCAGCCCACAGACTCATGGGTAGCTTAGAGTGGATCAGCATACACCTAACTTTGTCTATTAGAGTCCTATTCATTCTTTCAGCTAATCCATTTTGCTGTGGTGTGTGTCTTACTGTTTTGTGTCTAACCATACCATGTTTAGTACAGAAATCATCAAAGTCCTTATTACAGAACTCTAACCCATTATCTGTCCTCAGCCTTTTTACCTTCCTATTTGTCTGTGTTTCAACTAATGTTTTCCAGTTCTTAAACTGTTCAAACACTCTATCTTTGCTCTTCAAACTAAATACCCAAACCATTCTTGAGAAATCATCAATAAGAGATAAGAAATACCTAGCCCCACCTAGAGAAGCTGTCTGTGCAGGCCCCCACAGATCAGCATGAATGTAGTCTAGAGTCCCCTTTGAATTATGGATACCAGTACTGAATTTTACTCTTGAAGATTTTCCTAGGACACAATCTTCACAGAACTTCAAAGGCTCTATCTTATCTACTCCTAAGACTCCCTGTTTTGATAGCTCAATTAAGCCCCTTTCACTCATGTGGCCTAACCTCATATGCCACAGCATGGTTTTGTTTAGTTTCTGGTTGGACACAGCAACATCCCCTGTGACAGCTGATCCCTGTAACACATACAGACCATTGCTCATATTCCCTTTCATCACAACCATTGACCCTTTCAAGACCTTTAAAGTGCCTGACTCAAGTTTGACTAAGCATCATGTTTTATCTAGCATGCCTAGGGAGATAAGATTTCTTTTGAGATCAGGCACATGTCTGACATCCCTTAGTTCCCTAATCATGCCATCGAACATTCTTAACCTAATAAAACCTCTGCCAACCACTCTGCAGCTTGAATCATTACCCATTACAACTATCCCACCATCACAAGCCTCATAGTTTGTGAATAAAATTTTATTAGGGCACATGTGGAAGGAACAACCAGAATCTAAAACCCAATTACCTTTTGTTTGAGCATCAGTTGCTATTAGAACTCCAGCTGAGTCATAGCCATCAGATTCTTCAAATTCTGATGCAACAGCAGCATCTCCATTCTTCTCCTTTGCATTATTTTTCTTGTTTTTAAATTCAGGGCAATCTTTCTTAAAATGACCCTCCTTATGACAGTGAAAGCATTTCAAGTTCTTTTGCCTGGATTTTGATCTCTTCTTCTTGTTCTTACTTGTCTCTCTCTTTTCAGTTCTTCCTCTTGCTGTCAGACCTTCTCCATCCCTAATTTCTTTCTTGATTGCTGCCTTGGAACTCAGAGCTTCCTTTACATCTCCCATAGCGAGAGTCTGTCTCCCATACATCAATGTAACCACTAGATTCTCATAGGAACTCGGCAGAGAGCAGAGCAGGATCATGACTTTGTCTTCATCATCAATCTTTACATTTATGTCTTCAAGATCCAAGATGATCTTGTTGAAGGCATCAATGTGATCAGTAATTGATGATCCTTCTTCCATCTGCAAGGTATAAAGCTTCTTCTTGGTGGCTAGTCTTTTAGCCATTGACTTCTTTGTGTATAAGTCTTCAAGCTTCTTCCATAGTCCTGCTGCTATTTTTTCCCCACCCACCTCTCTGAGTACACCATCCCCAAGACTTAGAATTATTGCATTGTGTGCCCTATCAAGCACCTCAGATAATTCTTCTTCAGTTCCTTTCATTGGCTTATTGGATGATGACTCATCATCAAGTGCAACATCCAACCTTTGATGCACCAGTAGGGCTCTCATTTTGAGCCTCCATAGGTGGAAATCATTTTCGCCAGTGAACTTCTCCACTTCAAGTTTAGTTGACCCCATTACAAAGACCAAGAAACCAGAGATAGGCTCTGATACCAATTTGTTGGAACCAAATTAATCACCAAGACCAACTTGGAACCCCCAAGACCCACTCTATGAACCTTGATCTTGTACTGGAAATAATCAATCAACTAAGATTTCCCAAGAAACATGAATAAGTACTTGAAACCAACCACACAATCAAAGAAAATCAGATCACACACTTGAACCAAAGATTATAGTGGTTCGGCAAATTTCTTTGCCTACATCCACTGTGGAAAACCAAGCAAACTCTTTACTGATTTCAGAGAACAAGTTACAAATCTGGAGAATACATGTAAATGAATCGATACGCTAAACAACAGATCATATGCCCTTTTATACTCCACTCTGATCAATCAGAAAGAACCCCAAGAAGCCAGTTCACGCTCTTGGGTTTCCAGCCAAACAGACCTCCAGCTGCTTCCCGCGTGATCTAACGGAATAAACCACTTCTTGAATTTGCTTAGGGACACTTGTCAAACATTCATGTAATCTGTTGATTAAAACGCAGAGTTGGCTTGTCGTTTGAGTTAGTGAAACATGTGACGCATCACGTGCATTACTAATGAATCCATCCGACATATCGTTTGTATCAACCAGCTGCTCTGAACTCAAATGCTTGACATGTCGTTTATCCTTGCTGACAAACAGATGACGTGTCATACACATCCCTGAGATCAGATTTGAGCTTCATAATTCCAACAAATTATTTTAAAGAATTTTTATTTTCAAAAATCAATTATTCACTCACTGGGTTTTATACTCACTCTATTTTAAAATAATTTTCTCCCCACAAGAGGTTGCAAGTAGATCAATCAACCAAGTGATTGTAGTTATTTTGAGTTTTGACTATGTGATAGTGCTAGGAGACATATATGATGAGATGGATTATATATAAATATATATATTGATTTGATGATTATGGATGTTTACTGTATGTTGTATTAGCTACAATATACTATTTTGATGCTTTTGAATGCTAGGGGATATTTGGATGAGATCATTTAATATGGTGTGTGATATATGTTTGAAGAGGTTGAGCGATAAAGTTAGTTCATATTGAATTTACTTATTTTACAGAATTATAGGTTGGAAATAACAAAATATAGAGGAGGCTGTCCCAAATTTTCGATAAAAATTTTTATTAATAATTTTATCTAGTCGCATTAGATAAAATTAGCTAGGCCAGAACTCTTAAATATATTTTTGATGGATGGAAAACCTAAAGCGGCTTAAAATTGAAAACCAAATTGTTTAAATTTAAAAGCATGGAAGGGGTTGAAGTTACTTCTAGGTAGAGATGGCCATTGTGCTGACATTGAGAAATGGCCCAACTGTGCCTACCGCGGCACAAAAGATAAATTTGACACCCCAGCATGACACACTAACACTAAGGTGGCCACGTAGGCCGGTTCAACATGACACATGTGGGCCGCTTCGTAGACCAGTGCATGGCAATTTTAACTACGAATAGAAGGGCCCATCATTTGTGTGGTTGTTGTTGAGTGTATATGTTACATTAATTGTAACATAGCATTTGCCAGAATAGAAAAGAATATTGTGTTATTTTTTTTAGTTTTAAAATGATTAAAAATTAAAAAGTTTGGTCAAATTATGCTTCAGGTCTTTTTGAATTTTTTTTATTTATTTTTTTACTTTTGAGAATTGAAATTGAAAAGAATGTATGGTGAATTTTGAGTTTTTGGCCCACACCGACATGACCCATCGACACTCAATTTTTTTTTTCCGTGATTTCATGATTTCAGGATGTCATTTCATCATCTCTCGCCTCTCTCTTCAATTTTCCAGCTCATTTTCCACAATTTCTAGCTGTTTCCTAGTTAACACAACTCAGCGTGGGAAATAGCTGTTTGTAGCCATTTCTCACAAGTCACATTTCAACTTTTCTCAATTTCACTATATTATAAGCTAATCCAATTGACTAGGTTTGCTCCCTAGTTCGAGTCGCAGGGAAGTCGCTTTTGTTGGGAGAACCTGTGTCTTCCGGTTCGAGTGGGGACTTCTAGTCTGGGCTGTGGTACGGCCTTAAAGGTGACTCCCACAGTTGGGGCGCTCCCCAGAATACCTCGTGGTTAAGACCAAAAAAAAAAAAAAACTAATCCAATTGCATTTTTCACACTCACTTTCTTCATTTATGTTTCTTCTAATTAATGTCTCAATCTCACTCAAATATGGAGCAAGGTTGTGGGAATTTTGAACTTGATCCAAATTTCAATTTTATTATAGTAGGGAAAGGTGTAGAAATAATGGGGAATCAATATAATCAGTGTTTGAATAATCTTAGAATTGCTCATTGTCAAAGCCAAAGTGCATCTGTTTCTAATATTGTTGGTACTTCTTCAAGTCCAATAAAAGTGTTACCCTCACAATGGATCTTAGATTTTTTAATGCTATTTTGGGTATTTTTTGAGAATATAAAATGATTGACAAAATTTTTAGCATAAAACTTGATAATGCATCTACAAATGATGTTTGGATTTGATTTTGCGGAATATCACATTGGCGCAAGGTTCTCTATTTTCTTACATTAGATTTGTTTGTCCAACTATATTTGAATCATTTTAATCTAAATTATCGAGTCATGTTTACAATATCAGTGATTTTTTCCCAACACGATATGATGTATTGCTTACACATGGATGTGAAAAAAAAAATTATAAAAAAATTATAAAAATATTGGCAAAATATTCCACATTTGTTTGTTTATGCTTCTTTTTTAGACGATGCGTTTAACCTAGAAGGTACTCAAGCTTTGGTTGAAGGGATAGTTAAAAATTTGGAAATAACACTTAATACTAGTATTAATGAATATTTAACCTCAATAAAAGTACTTTTTCCTGATTATGAACTGAAATACGGAACAAACTCAAACATATCACAATCAAAATCATTTGAAACAGCTCCTGCACGTTATGAATTTTTAGGAATGCGTTTGATTTGAAACCCTAAGGCCCCAGTGGGTGGTGTACAAGTGATGGTAACTCTACACAAACTTCTTAAAGAAAAATGGTTTAAGTTTCGAGGGATATTAAATACACAATTTGAAAATGTAGTTGTTTTGGAATTTTGGAAAGAAAAAGTTCATCATGTTTCCCATGTTATCTATAATAGCCTATGATTTACTAACCCCTCCAATCTCCTTTATAGCTTCAAAGTCTACTATTAGTGCAGGTCGTAGAGTGTTAGATGATCATAGGTCAAATTTAGTAAGAAAGACATTAAACCTGTTGATGTGCCTTAGAGATTAGGAAGTTGCAGATCATCGTAAATAATAGAATTGGCAAAATGAATTAACTAGGAGATAGCAGCTTTGAATATAGAAACTGTTACGACTGATTATGGTGATACAAATGTTGATGATGATTATGTTCGTGTTCAAGTTGATGATGATGACGACAACAGTGGCAATGATGATCAAAATTTAGGAATGCTTTTAGTGTTTAATAGTTGTAGTATATAAATAATAACAGTTTAGTGGATGCTAATCTAGTTGGGATGTGCGGTAAACTATATTTTAAATTATTCAATTAAATTTAAATTAACTCACTTAGTAAATGTACCAATATAATTTCAAATTTAATTTTTAAAGTTTGAACTTTAATTTTTAATTTTACATTTTATTTTTCTATAACAAAACAACAGAAGAAAATAAAATTAAAAAATCCAAGTGAACCGATGGGTTGGCACAATGAGCCCTTAATTGGCTCCTTCCTATCCCATGCCGATTATTGTGCCATGTCTAGGCACAGCTCATGTCGTGAGCAAGGCACGGCCCACTGACCATCTCAAGGTCTTTATTGGATTCTTTTAATGAGAATTTTCAAAAGTCTTATTTTCATTAGTTTGCCTCAGTGGGAATTTTAATTTTATTAATAAATCAAATTAAAAATATTTCTTCTAAATTAATGGCCATTATAATGGTACTCTAAAATTATTGTATCTTACAATCTAGACATCATTAACTAAATAAATTTTATTAATATAATTTTAAGAAATATTTATATTTCTATATTGTTAATAAATATGATACTGGCACGTGTTATAAAAGGGTAAAAGCTCATTTAGTCCCTATATTTTAAGATTTGTGTCCGTTTAGTCCTTGTATTTTTAAAAATACATCGAAACATCCCTGCCGTTAAAATATTGATACCCCTACCGTTACTTTTTATTTCTTTTAGCTTACTTTTACAATATTACCTTTTTATAATAATTTTTTTGTTTGGACATTATAAAAAGAAAATAATTAAATTACCAATTTCACCCTAGAAAATAAAAAAATTATATTAATTTTTTTGCAAGCACCATTTGCACACTTGGTAGTTTGCATACAATTTTTGACAATTAAAAATTAATATATATTTTTTATTTTTTAGGGTTAAATTGGTAATTTAATTATTTTCTTTTTATTAATGTTCAAACAAAAAAATTATTATAAAAGGTTAATATTGTAAAAGTAAGCCAAAAGAAATAAAAAGTAATAATTTAATTTTTGACAATTAAAAATTAATATAATTTTTTAGGGTTAAATTGGTAATTTAATTATTTTCTTTTAATAATGTCCAAATAAAAAAATTATTATAAAAGGATAATATTGTAAAAGTAAACCAAAAGAAATAAAAAGCAACGGTAGGGATATTAATACTTTAACGATAGGGATGT
>NW_006262274.1:5940485-5942939 GCF_000493195.1 Citrus x clementina
CTAATTAACTTTAATTATTTAGGTTTAAAATAACCTTATAGATTTATTTTCATCTTTCTCTTTACTTTTAAAATAATTTCCTTAATTTGTTATAATAATACCATATAAGAATGTACCCAATTGCAATGCTTCGCAAAAAAAAAAAAAAAAAAAAAAAGCTAAGGCAAACGTAAGTTATAACTTGCAAAATATTTTAAATTAATAAAATTGATACTAATCTATTTGTATTAAAATATCATTTTTCTATCATTTTAACTTGATTAGATTTCTTTTTTCTTGAACTTAATTTTGTTTATACTTACTTTTGATCTTAAAATAAATTATATTAAGTCGATTTTTCAATTACAAAATCAGTTATTCAATTTTTGGTGACTTGACTAAAATCATTTTTAAAAGTTTTTTACAGCTAATTTGGTACTAAGAGAATATGACACTCTAACAACAACATTTATTGGTATGAATTTGGCATGTCTAATTCATTTAAAAAAAAAAAAAAGGCCGGTACTCTTGATTTGTTGCCATTCCCTTGCAAATAAAATAATAAATGCCTATTAATTTATGCGATGCACTAAAAATTTAACTAAACTAAAACTTCCATTCACTTAAACAGATGTAATAAAATAATTATAATTTTTTACAAGCTTGTGACCAAATAACTTTAAAATATTAAATTAATTTACAACTTCCACAAACTAGACTTCAGCTGCTGCTCATTTTATATTTCAAGGGACTACACATAAAAAAGAAAAAAAATGACATTAGAAAACACAATGCAACCACAAAATAAACAACAATATTCAGAATTTCAAATGCATGATCCAAATTCTTAAGCAGATCAAATATATTTTGTTTTCAACAAAAAATTCAGACTTTAACATAAAATAAACACAAAAACATATTTTAATTTAACATATATTTTTTAAGGCATTTATCAACAGAAATATTCATAATATAAAAATTACTCTCGACTTGCATAATTGTTCAATGCAACTTTTATGTCTACTTTCATTTAACAACAAAGTGATCTTTGGAAAAAAGAGAAACATAACAATACATCAAGAATTAACAAGATCAAAACTTTCAGGACTACTGATTCATTCTTACATGAACAATATATACCATGGTATATCATCTAATATGAAAGGCATACAAATGACTCATCCTAGCAATTAATCTCATACAAAATGAACCCTTTCAAACAAAAAGGGTGGGGGGAAGAAAGTCAACCAATGGCAAGGTCAAAACCCAGCCCTCGAACTATGTTCCAATCCCCTTTTGTACTATTCTCAATAAGTGAAACCACCAATCCTTCGGAGTCACTTTAATAATTGAAACTATAAAATATACTACTAAAATTCAATTTTAATTAATTGAAAAGAAAATCTTCTTTTGAAAACAAATTTACAAAGTGCTTCTTCAAACTAGGTACCTTTTTATTCCCTAAGGAGAAATAAAAAACAAACATGAAGCCATTTTGACTCCCCGAGAAATTGAATTAGCACACGAAGAAAAATGCTAATCAATAACATTGGCAAACATACCCAATTAAATTGAATCTTCTTTACACATGTTGAAACACTAGTAGAAGCTGTCATTAGTAATATCATTGAAATATAATTGAACATTTAGACATACAGAATTAGTTAAAAAAATATGAAACAACAGTAGATTACTTCACTATTCCTAAGATATTGTAAGACCACAAAGATAACAAATTAAAATAACAAGAGTTCAATCTCTAATTTCGTACCATTTTCATTCTAGCTATGAATTATTGTTCATATCATTTTTTTATTTACTCCTATGATTAAAGAAAACTGTAACAAACATATTAAAATCCTTCGAATGAAAAATTAAAGATAGAAACTCAAGAAAAAAAAATGGAAAAAGAATGAAAAATTAGAGAGGTTGCAATAAGTGACTGAACAAGGATAACATTTATATCAGGAAGCAAACAAAATGTTCAAGCATAACAATTTAAGAAATATTAAGGAGCCAGAAACAAGGTCATCACAGCTAATCCAAATAATCAAAATCATATCTCAATCCATAAACAATGACACAACATAAAATTTGAGGAAAAAGAGAAAGTGCTACTAGATGAAGCTCTGGAGAGTGGAGATTGAAATAGAAATTGAAAAGCGGAGATGCCAAATTAATTTGACATCACTTCCAAATTATCCATCGCCGTGTAAGTCACCACCCATTAGCAGCATTTCTTTTTTTTCACAAACGTAACACTAAAGACAACGTTATATTTAATAAAAAATTAAAAAATTTTGATTTTATAGCTTAAAAAAATAAAGTTCTGTTAAATATTTCATTTAGCAGCAGTTTTGCCCGCCTAAATGAAAAATTATTCATTTCATTTTAATTTAGTTATGTTAGTAAATTAAATTTAATATAATTATACTTATTTTATATTTGTATTCTAATGCTATTTATTTTTTTAAT
>NW_006262274.1:5943039-5944361 GCF_000493195.1 Citrus x clementina
CACTTGATTTATTATTTAGAAAGTTGTAACTATATGCCATGCTTAAAATATATGATGGTAAATATAATAAATACAGCATTATTTAGTTGTACTCAAAATATAATTTTTCTTGTGGGTGCCATCTGGTCAAGGGTTGGAACCCCACTCACATGGATGATGAGGAAATTGATTGTCACTATACTAAGGAATAAAAAAATAATAATTATCTACGTTACATTAGTAATTACATTATGAATTTAGGTCATTAAACTCATGGGGCATAATTATCTAAAAAGACATATATAATCGTTTATGAAAATATGGTATATGTCCCGAGTTAAATCATGTGGAAGGTTGTTGTTAACAATTATATTTGGGCTCTCACATGCCCCCACCTTTAAAATGATATTAATACATTAATAATACCAATAGTTACATTACTAAAATTAAAAGAATGTCATATGTGTAGATTATAGACTATGCACATTCTAATAATAAACATCCAATAATGATAATAAAGAATTAAATATCATAGTTGAGTTTATTTTCATCAATTTAATATTGGCTACCAAAGTAACAATGATGGTTACTAACAACATCATAAAACAAAAATTCAATATTATAAATCATTCATTACGATATTACTAAAAGCAATAGATAAAAAATTAACATTTCATTTAAAATATAGAATTTTCGATTTTAAGTATTCAAGAAAATGTTGTAACTTGAAAACATTGAATAAATGTAACCATAAAAATAATCTAGCATAAAAGAATAAATTAATTAATTAATCAATTCACATAAAGTTTGTATGAATTAATTTCCTATATGTATTGAGAGATTGATTTTTTCCAAATATTTGAAAATAAATATGATTAATTATGGGTCTAGATATTCAGATTGCATTGCCTTATAAAAAAATGAATAAAATAATATTTATATTTTTTTTATGCAAAATATCATTAAATTTATAATGTAATACAAAAATATTTAATAATTTATAATTATACTACTTATTTACTTATATTTAAATAATATTCTCATTAGTAAGAAGTCACATATTTTGGAGAAAAAAAATAAAAGTCTCATTTTTTAAATATATTTTAATGTAAAGTTGAGGGGATATTTGGTAGTTTCATAATTTAAATTGATTATTTTATTATTTACTTAAAATGAGGGTAGCTGTATGATTTACCTTTAATATTTTCCACTCTAACCCATTAAAATAAGGGGCAATCGGTGGCTGTTTATAAAATCGCTTAAAAAATAATAAGAAGCGATTGTATGAGATACAGCCACGTATTACAAGTGAACCCTTAATTTACAGTACCGTTGTATTTGCT
>NW_006262274.1:5944461-5961427 GCF_000493195.1 Citrus x clementina
TGCTGATAAGATATGTTAAAGGAAAGGACAATATCAAATGTGCTGCCTATTTTTTTCTCAACTTTGAAGCACTCTTGGCCAAAAGTTAAGTTCACACGCGTGAGGTTCATATGCAAAACTTTCTCTCGATCTCTCTCTCTCAACTCCAGTAGCCATTAAGTTGTTCATCACAAGTACTCAATTTCAGAAATTATTAACCACCACTACCAATACTCTACACTATCACAAAAGCGTTGTCCAATCTAGATCTGCAAGTAGAACACCAAATTGGTAATTACTTGATTATAAATAGTGATTTTTTATTTTGAATATTATTTTTTGTTATATAAGTAATAATAGAAATATACCTGCATTTTACTTAATATTCCTAGATGCAATTTACTAGTTAAACAATAATGATAAATGTTTTTAATTTAGAAAATTTTTTAATTTAAATTTTTTGTTTGATTTAGAATTTTTTTAAATTTAAATTTTTAGAAATTTAATGGATTAAATTTTTGTTGGATCAAAATTTTATAAAATTTTATATAATTTATTCTTAATAAAAATATTAATTATTTTGTAGAAATGGAAAATTTAGAAAATGAGGTTGGAGTCGAAGATGTGCAATTGAAAAAATATAAGCCGACTCTTGGGATGTTATTTGATAGTCATGAGGAAATGTGACAATTTTACAAAGCCTATGGTAAAGAAGAACGGTTTCCTGTGAAAAAGCTAACTACTAAGAAATGGAGCGATGGAATTGTAAGATACGCGACATTTGCGTGTGGCCATAACAGCAAGTTCGAAAGTAAATCTATTGATGTGCTGAAGCTGAAACCTATTGTGAAAACCGGTTGTGATGCTAGAATTGGAGGTTGTGTAAATGAAGATGGAAAATGTGTTCTTCGAACTTTAAACCTTTAGCACAATCATGTATTGAGTCCGGACAAAACTAGGTATTTTCCTTGTAACCGTAGCATTAGTGCAAGTGCAAAAAAAACGTATTGAAATGAATGATTGTACGGGAATTAACATTGCCTGAAATTTTAATTCTATTGTTGTTGAAGCTGGTGGATATAAAAATGTTTCATTTCTAGAAAAAAGATTGTAGAAATCTTCCTGACAAAGTTAGGTGATTACAACTTGGAAAAAGAGATGCTATGGAAATTTTAAAGTTCTTCTAGAAAAAGCAAGTAGAATGCAATAGACTTTTTTTTAGTATTGATTTGGATGAGCAGGATCGATTAAAGAATGTATTTTGGGCAAATCCGAGGAGTATGGCAGCTTACAAATATTTTGGAAGTGTTATCACATTTGACACCACATATCTTACCAACAAGTATGACATGCCATTCGCTCATTTTATTGGATTTAATCATCATGGCCAGTCTATTTTGTTAGGATGCGATTGATTTCACACGAGAATACCGAGACATTTATATGGTTATTTAAGGCGTGGCTATCATGCATGCCTTGCTTCCTCTCATTGGTATCATTATAGATCAAGACAAAGCAATGTAAAAAGCAATTGAGAATGTTTTTCCTATGAATAGACATCAATGGTGTTTGAGGTATATAATGAAGAAGGTGCCTGAGAAATTGGGGGCTTTTAAAGAACATGAAGGTATTGCTTCTTCGTTGCTTTCTGCTGTTTATGATTCATGAACCCTGCTGTTTTTTAAAAAGCTTGGCATGACTTGGTTACGATATATGATTTATGGGATAATGGTTGGTTGAACGGTTTATATAAGGAGTTGCATCGTTGGGTTCCATATTATTTGAAAGACTGCTTTTAGGCAGCAATGTCAATAACTGAGTAAAGTGAAAGTATGAATTCATTTTTTGATAGATTTGTTAATTTGAAACAAATTTGAACAGTTTGTGAAGTAGTATGAAAACGCGTTGAGAAGGAAAATTGAATTAGAATGGCAAGTAGATGCCAAGTGTTTCAGCAAAAAGACTCAATGTGTAACAAAATATGAGATGGAGAAGAAAGTTGAAGAGGTGTACACTATTTCTAAGTTCAAAGAATTCCAACAAGAATTAATTGCACTGATGTATTGTGATATAGTTAATTTTATGGGATCAGTATATGAAATCAGTAAATCATATGGGCAAGGTAAAAAAAGAAGTTTTGAGGTTGTTTTTGAAGAAGCTACATGTGAAGTTAGTTGTATTTGTTTAAAGTTTTAATTTAGGGAATTCTTGTAGACATGCCCTTATAGTGTTGATATGTACTGGTGTTGAATTACTTTCAAAATGTACATTTTGTCAAGGTGGAGGAAAGATGTGAGGAGATCCTACAGTAAGGTGAAAGTTAATTATGATGTGTAGCATTTGTCCATTCAACATAAGAGATATGACAAAATATGTAATGCTTTCAGTGAGATTACAAACATAGTTGTTGATGATGAAAGTAATTACAAATTTGTATTGGATTGGATTAATAAGGCACTGAAAGATCTGCCCAAGCAAATTCAATGTGCAAGTGTTGAAACAACATTTCACCAACAGCTGCTAGAGGTGAAGTAAGTTGCAGCAGCAACAATGTTGTACATGTAATCAATGATCCAGTAGCCACACGTCGTAAAGGTTGTCCTCCTTGTCTGAGAAAGCAATCTGTAATTTGCAAAAAATAAGATTTTTATGTTGAATTTTTATGTTAAATGTCTTTTTTTTTTCAAATTGTATGCTATAATTTTATAGGATTTAAAAGAAAATGCACCATCGTCTTATGAAGCGCCTAATGAATTCTTCACACAACAGAGCAACGTGGGCATGATGAGTTTGTGAATTTTTATGTTAAACTTTTCTTTTATTTTGAATATACATAACTAAGTATATTGTTGAGCATATATAGACATCACATGAAAGAAGTGCTGTTAATGCAAATATTAACCAATATAGGACTTTAGGCTATTATAATGTAAGAATTAAATTCGTGAAGAGATTTTAATTTTAAATTTTTAATGTCGATTTTACATATATATTCTTTTATTTGCCTAGGTACCTATATACCCAACCCAATGTGGTGTGTACAATATTTATCAATTATTTCCTTATAATTGACATACAGTAAGTTGTCATCTTAAAATCAAAACTTGTTAGTGTATATTTATGTTTTTAAATTTCTAAAATCTAATATGATGTTTTATTTTTTTGTGTATTATAGCAACCAATCCCGCATATGCCTTGCAACACATTATCCTTATCATTTGATGACGTATGAAGGATTTGGAAGTGAGACTTTCCAACATTTGCTACATCAACAATGTAATAAAGACAACAGTGGATGTGATTGACGTTTGGACTTATATTTTGTTCAGATTATTTTCTATTTTTCTATCATTTCACTTAAATTTGACTTAAATAGACTAATTGCACTGATGATTAATTGCACTATTGTTTTTTTTTTTTTCTGTAACTTTTGTTGGCTGGTAGCTTTTTTCATAATTTTCAATGATACTTTTTGACAATTTTCCATGACAAAAATCAGTACAATAACAATTATAACAACAACTTGAATCTTATATTTGGAGGGACAATACAATTATATATGTCTATAAGTTTTTTTTTTTTTTCTAGTAGATAGTACAAATTGAAACAACTTAAAAATAAAATTTAAATATAAAACATAGTACAATAATCACAAACATTTTAATGAAATTGTATCCTGATGTATGTTTTCTTTGAAGTTGCATATGCTCAAGTTCTTTATGCAACAATTGAAATTTAACAGACAAACACTTAATTTCCAATTTAAACTTCCTAACTTCCTCCACTAATAAGTCAATTTTTTCATCGCTAAATTTACAATCTTCTACCCATTAAAAATTTTTACATACTCTACATTTCCAAAATTTACAATTTGGATTCTTTGCAATATGTGATGTTAACAACTCCATTTGACCACTATATTCATTACATATTTGTAGTGAATTTTGACTTTTATTTGTGCTAGATGATATTGTCAATATTACAATACTTTTCACTATTACACTACTTTAACTGCCCAAAAAAAAGGGAGTTCAAACAATGCGGTCATAAAATGCATAGGAAAAAAAAGTCTGTTTGTAATATGTTTTCAACATGTGTAATACATAAACTACATATTGATACCAAATTCAGAATTAAATATTCCAAGCCAAAAGTCTAGCAATTTCCACGACATTTAATGCACAATTAATATTCTAAGCCAAAAATTCATCTTTATCACCAAATAATTACCACTAAAATTTTTAAAATTAATCCATATACCCATCCGAAAATTTTCAGCAAATAATAAACAGGCAGAAATTTTCTAAATTAATCACTAAATAATTACCACAAAAAAATCATCTTTATCACCAAATAATTACCACTTAGCATTTTCCTACTTGAAACGGCAGTACAGTGATTTACATAATTAATTTCCATAACAAATTATAAATAATGCACAATTAATATTTCAAGCAAAAAATTCACCTTTATCACCAAATAATTACCAACAAAATTTTCAAAATTAATCCATAAACGGTCAGAAATTTTCCCGAAATAATAATCGGTAGAAGAGAAGCTTGATCTGCGGCAGCGATTTTAGAGAGGGAGACACGATCTGGACAGAGACGAGAGGGAGAAGAGAAGCTCGATCTGCGGCAGCGAGTTTGGAGAGGGAGACACGATCTGGACAGACGTGAGAGGGAGAAGAGAAGCTCGATCTGTAGTAGTGAGTTTGGAGAGGGAGTCACGATCTGGACAGACGCGAGAGGAAGAAGAGAAGCTCGATCTGCAGCGGCGGTGCTCAGACTGGATAGGGAGAGAGGGAGAGGGAGAGGGAGAGAGAGGCGTTACTTTTTTTTTTCCTTTTATAAGACGGACTTATATATATATATATATAAATGTAGAGAACACTGAGAAAGAGAGAGAGAGGCGAAACGGCAGCTTGTGCTGCCGTATCTCTCAGCCTTCTGTCAATTTTCTCTCCATTTAGCACTACTAAATGTCCATTTTTATGTAAATATTTACTGTAGTAAAGGCCACCGTAATCTCTTATTGCTCCAATTTTTTTTTTTTTTTTTTGATACAAAGGGGCTCTACTTATTGCTCCAATTTTGATAGTGACTGTGAACTTGTAGGGCTAAATGTCATGCTTACTTAAAAGGAGAAATAGTTTTTTTTTTATTTTGAAAACAAAGATTTTATTATCTTTCTATAAACATCTAGAAGAATTCAATTCTTATCCCTTGATATTTCAAGCCAGTTCACATCCATACTTCCACTGGTACTCAAGTACTCAACTGTGCTGTCCAAATAGTGGACCTGAGACTGTATCTATCCCAAGAACTCTGCACGTGTCTTCTTTTACTGGCCTCTCAACTCAAACATTATTAATATTACAAATAAAAGACTTGATCAGATTACGGATAAAAGCTAATTGCTACATTACGATGGAATTTGGTACATGGGAATGGGATAGTATACACAAATCATCAGCACACTACCAAACTTTAAGATACAAGGAAATTAATTAACCAACCAGCTGCTATTATATTTTATAAACCTCCAAATTTATTATTCATAACAAATTAAAAAAGCAAGACTAATACTCACATAGAGTAAACATGGATAGGAAGTCGAGGTTGAGGAACAACTAGAAGTGGGATTTTTTTGGGAGTTGATAGCCCAAAACTTTCTTCCATATCTAAATCCTCTTTCTTCATATCACCCGGCAATTTCCATTCAAAACATTGTAAAAGATTAGACAAACTTGTTTGAATAACCTTAAGCCCTAGATCATAACCAGGGCACATTCTCCTCCCAGCTCCAAATGGCAACAACTCAAAATCATGGCCTTTAACATCAATTTCTTTTCCAAAGAATCTCTCCGGCCGAAATTCATTAGGGTTTTCCCATATAGTTGGATCTCTCCCTATTGCCCATACGTTGACAAGAACGCGAGTGTTTTTGGGAATGTCATAACCAGCAACTTTGCAATTTTCTCTAGCAAATCGAGGAACCAGCATGGGAGCGACTGGGTGGAGACGCATAGTTTCTTTAACAATTGCATCTATATATGGAAGGTCAACAATGTCTTTCTCTTCAACCAATCTGTTTCTTCCTATTACTCTATCTAGCTCTTTTGTTGCCTTGTCAAAAATTTCTGGCTTTTTCATGAGCTCAGAAATTGCCCACTCTAGTGTCACCGTTGAGCTCTCAGTTCCACCAGCTAAAAGGTCCTAAAAACTCAAAGCAAAATCGAATGTGGTTAAGATTTTCAAAACAATAAACAACTTTGATGGTTGTATGCATGATTAAAGTTTTTATACATTTGAGGTATGTACGACTAGCGGGTAGAATTACGATACACGTACAAACCGTACGTATCTCATGATTCTTTGTTGGTTATATGCAAAGAATATATGAAGTATTTGAATAAATCATTAGAAACCAAATAAATTACTAAACTTAGTAAGTAATATAAAACAGTTAAATTGCTCTAGGGTTTTAAGTAGTAGATTTATTTAACTGATCAACTGAGTTCAAGTACATCTAATCAAATAGTTAAATATACATATACCTGGATTAAAGCCTTAACCTGGTCTCTTTCAAGCTTAAATTCAAGAGTAGGGTCATCAGCAAGCTGCAACAGAACATCCACCATATCACTAGCCACAAAACCCGTAGATGATTTCCTCTTAGCATTGTGCTCATGCAAGACAAGCTCGTAAAATCTATCAAGCTTCTTCATCAAAGCTTTCATTCTCTTTATATGCCCTTGCAAATCTAAAAAACCAAGCCAAGGGATTGAGTCCCCGATCTCCAAAACCCCATTGAGGTAGAACAATTCTTGTAGCATTTCCGTGTACTCTTGTGGTGTAACAAAATCTTGTTCAGTTTCCTCTGTGTAATTTTTTCCTAATACCATTCTGCTAATCACATTGAGACTAAGTTTTGAAAGATGATCTTTCAAATGAACAGGCTTGGCTGATGATTTGTACAAGCCAAAGAGAAATTTTTTTATTTCTTGTACCCGTATGAACTCAAATGATTCTAATCGCTTTGGACTAAAAATTTCAATCAAGAATATTTTACGTGCCTGACGCCAATATGGACCATACGTAGCCCATACCATATCAGAATAATTGTAGGTCGTGTATTTGCCGGCAGCTGTTCTGGGCCGGGAAGCGAAGTTAGCATCATGAGTTTTGAGGAAAAGTTTTGCCATTTCAACTGATGAGCCAACAACGACCGGGAACGAACCGAACCGGAGTTGCATTATCGGTCCATATTTTTGGGAGAGAGAGTGGATGGACCGGTGGGGGAGTGAGCCCATGAGGTTGAGATTGCCGATGATAGGCCATGGGCATGGGCCGGGTGGCAAATTAAGGTTACGACGACAACGGCTGCCGCAAATGAAGAGGAGGAGAGGGAATACGAGGAGGATTGAGTAAAACATAGCTGAGTCTGAAGGCCATGAATACTCCATTATTACATGAGTTATGATTGCCGTGAGGAAATGTTGTTGTGATAGCTTTATTTATAATGATGGAGCAACAAGCAATTGCTTGAGCTATTATTATTTATGATAAATACTTTTCTTGTTTTTTGTTCACCTTTAGGAAAAATAAAAGAGATACTAAGTTTTTTGACATATCAATTCACTGTCAAAATTTTCTGAAAATTACCTTTTTGTCACCTAATGTTTTGGTTGTTATTATTTTACCCCAAAAACCTTAACACTAATAAAAAAATTACTAAAGTCACAAGAATATTTGAAGAACTTCTAGCAAAAATTATTTTCCTAATTTGTTTATAGTTTTTATCTTTTTTTTTAAACATCCTTTTTACAAGCCATTTTTTAAATTTTCTTTAGCTCAATTATTAGAGCTTTATTATTTTAAAATACCCTCAAAATAAAATTCTAACTTTTTCTGACAGAGTGACAATGATTAAAATTTTTTCATGTATTTTTTATCAAACTAATTCAAAATATTATTTTTACTTGTACATATAAACTTCACAATATTAAGCTTAATTATAACCAAGCCCCTAAAATAATTCATATAATTTTATATTTTTATGTTTAATTGATTTAATCATAATTGACCTTAATATGGTGAAATTTGTTTGTACAACTGAAAATAATAGCATTAATTAGTTTATTTCTAGATGCATGAAAAAATTTCAATTACTAGTACTTTATTAGAAAACCTCGAATTCTATCTTTGGGATGTTTTAATATAATAAAATTCTAATAAATAAAATAAAGAAAACAAAAAAAAGGCTAGTAAATTAGATGTATGGAGAAAAATATAAAATTCTAGAAAAATAATTTCAATTTAAAGTTACTCAAATACTCTTTTGACATTAACAATTTTTTAACAGTATTAAGGTTTTGGTGGTAAAATGATAACGGCTGAAATATTAGTTGATAAAATATAATTGTCAAAAAAATTTGATAGTGAATCGGTATATCAAGAAATTTTTGGCGGATATTTGATAATATCCTAAAATAAAAATTAAAAAAATAAATTTGAAATGTAAATGATATCTTCAATCATGGTTGATAATAGATCTACTTTATCCACCAATAAGTACAGGAAGAAACAGGGAATTAATTATCTATATATGCATTTTGCACGTTATGTGGGACCCGAAACAGCAATTATTGTTTTCTTTCCAAATAAAGACGTTACCAATTTGTAGACACGTTTTTATCTTATCTCATCGATGAAGACGACATTAGTGAAATGGACAACATATATGTAACAATTAGTAGTAGGGACGATAAATTGTAGGATTGGGTTGAATTTTTTCA
This sequence comes from Citrus x clementina, assembly GCF_000493195.1. Classification (NCBI taxonomy): domain Eukaryota; kingdom Viridiplantae; phylum Streptophyta; class Magnoliopsida; order Sapindales; family Rutaceae; genus Citrus; species Citrus x clementina. The sequence continues at coordinate 5,953,241 of NW_006262274.1, forward strand.
AGCCTTAGCTAAATTTTATGTTATTGGCAATAGGTTTAAGTCCTCTAAAAGTTCATCTACACTTAAATGGGTCGGGTTTTGACGGGCTTGGATTGGGACAGGCCTCCATTAGTTTTTTAAATAAATTTTCAATAAATTTAAAAGTAAAAAAAAATTAAAGATGACTATTCAATATATAGTCGATTAATAGTTTAATATATAAAATACTGATAACATAACATAATAAACCACAAATTCAATCACTTGAATTGGTTATTTTCTTTTTTTAATTTATAGATTATTAAACTCGGGCTTTCTTCATATGCTCTTAATTAGGCCTATTCACAATAAAATTTAAAACTTTTTGCCCATGTTCAGGCCCTCATATGGAAGGCTGGGCCAAACATCTACGGGCCTGGGTCAGGTTGGCTCGGGCTGGCTTGACCTTTTTCTCCACTCTAACTCATGGTTTATAATAAACTCATTGTCGGTTCTCAAAGACTAAAAATAAATTAAGAGTTGTGATATAATTATAAATTTTTATATAAATTTATTTGTATAAATTGATGTGACATAAATTAATTGATTGGATAAAAATATAAAATAATAAAATAAATCATGTGGGCCAATATGTATTTAATCTAATCAATTTATTCATATCATATCAATTTGTATAAGAATTTGTAGTATTATCATTACAATAATCAATCAATTAACTAAATCGTTCTTAATTTCCTTCTAACACATAGATCCTTAGCCTTTGTCCTTCTTTCATGATTAAGGTTGTTAAACATACAGTAACCTTATAATTTACAAAGAACCAAATTGCTCAATTGATCTAATATGCAAAAATCCGATTCGTAAAAATCTGCTCTGTGGATTGATGAATTGAATTGGATTGAAAATTTAAAAATCTGCAATCAGTGAATTGAATATGGATGTACTTCTATAAATCTACAAAAATCCGTGAATCCGCAAAAAAAAAAGAAATATTTATTTAATTAAAAAAATAAATCTTATAAATGTAGCATTGCTACTTACTAATAAATAAATAAGTTAAAATATAGTTAAATTAACACCATTTTATATCTTATTTGATAATAATATAAAATAAAAAATAATTAAATATTTGAATAATTAAATAAGCAAATATAGCTTCCTAAACATTAAAAATTCTAAAGTAGAACAAAAAACCTTAAGCCAAAAAATATATTTAATTAGCACATAACACCAAACCACTACCCTGCCGCATGCACAAGCTATCACTGTTTCACTTCACCACTTGAGGTATTTATAATTTCTTATTTTCTTTTCAAACTCTTTAAGTTTCTTAATTTTTTTCTTGTTAAATCTAAAGTCTCAAGTTTCAACTTTTGTATATAGTTAAATTCATAATTTTAGTTAATTTTCATGTATTGATATAAACAAATGAGATTTTTTCTTTTCGGCATGTTATATTTTGAAACTTTGAATGTATTATTCTATCTTTATTTAAACAATTAATTTCTTATAATTTTATTCAATTTTGAATTTGATCGGTAGTAAATTTTTTTACATTAGATTTTTTAATTTAATTACTTCGTAAGTTGGACAAAACTAAAAAATTTAAATTTTTAAAATGATGGATTGGATATGAATTGAGTTAAATTAGCATCCAATCCACATACATATGGATTGGATTTAGATTGAGTTTCACCAATCTGTGGATTGGATTGAATTGAATTGAAAATTTATAGTTCGTAAAATTGTGGATCGGATATGGATTTATGTCTAATCCGTAAAATCCGATCCACAAACACCCCTACTACCTATGCTATTTTACCATAATATTTTAGTTATTAACTATTTAGGGCCAATTTGGTAATACAATAAATTTTAAAATAATTGATATTAGATGTGGCGTAGTAATAATCAACTATGAAAATAATCAGTTAAACGGTCGGCAAAATTTATTTTTAAAAGTATTGTGAGTTTTGAAAAACATCATATGTATTTACAAAACCTTAATGTTGTACTGTTGTAAGAATGCAAATGTCTAAAAATAGATAAATTTATTTACATATTTATAAATATGCATATATAATTTTTTTTATTGTCTCTCTATAATAAATGATAACTAAAATAAATTTATAAATTTTGTTTTATGTTTTGTTATGTCAATATAATTGGTAGTAGTAGTACTAATAATAGTAATAATAATAATAATAATAATAATAATAATAATAATAATAATTATTATTATTATTATTATTATTATTATTATTATTATTGGATCGTATCTTTGAATAGTAGATGCTTTGTACAAAAATTGAAATACGATACGGGTGAAGAGACATGTGCGCTCTCACTTGTGTCCAGAGGACCACCCGAAGAAACAAAATAATTAATAATAATTTTTTTAAAGTAAATAATCAAATAATTATTTACAATGCTTTACTGGAGAGAAAATTCCGAAACAGTCATCTTCATTATCATCTCCAAGAGAAATGAATGGCTCTTCATCTTCATCTTCTTCTTCGTCTTCAGAGTGTCAGCTACTGATGATTTTGACCGAGAAGCGAGGAGCTGTTCCATGGCTTTGAAGTATTTTTCTTCTGTTTTGGCACCTGCCAATAGTGATTGGGCTTTGGACTTTTGGGTCAAAAAGGTTTGTTGGGCTTTGGAATGTGTTATGATGGGTTGAAGAAGGCCTTTGGCAGAGAGCCAATCTCGGACCAAATTTTCAGTCAATTTTGACTGTTCGTCAAATTTGGACCACCATTTTACTCTAAAGGTTCTTTGAAGGATGAGTTGGGAATCTTGGGTATGAAGCTTAAGGTTCCACATCCATACCCATGGAAGGAAAAAATTTGTACAGAAACAGAGAAAGGGGGGAAACCTTTTCTCGGAATCAGAAGGAGTATAGTGGGCTTTGAAGAAGTTTAGACAATGGGTGGCATTCTGGGTTAAAATTTGTTGTATTGGGCCAAAAGTATTCCACCAATGATGGAACCAGTTTGGAAGGCTTTGGACGGTTATTTTTGGGTTAAAGAAAAATAACCAAGAATGGGATTTTTTAGGATTTTGGATAAAAAAGGTATTATACCAGGCTTGTTGGTAATCCCAGTAGGAATAAGTCCGACAATGTGGTAAACGTGTTTGAAAATTTAAAGGGAAAGTTTTAAAATTATGGAGTAGGTCACCCCATTGGTTCGGGCTCAAAACTTTTAAAATAGTAGCCGTGGAATAGGCTGGATCAGAATGTGATTCACTGAGAAAAAAATGTTTGAACTTAACTGAATTAGTGATTTCTAAAATGCTTTGATAGTAGGACTGGGGCTTTGTTAAATCCCATGGTTTAAAAAACCAGCCCTTAGGGAAAAACTTTGAAATTGCTTGAAAAGGATCAGCATGGTAAAATCCATCTTCTAAAGAAATGATATTTTGAAAATGGGTTTTATCAAACCAATCGGAGGTTTTCTTTGAAGGTGATAGTTGGGAAAGCACAATTTGGGAAGAAGAGCTTTCACCAGAAACAATCACATTTTGAGAAGAGGGTTTTGAGATTTCTTTTGAGATAGGGTTTTCTTTTTCTTCTTTTGGGAAAATATGGCTTTGGAAAAGGTTTTGTAAGGCGAGCATAAGCTCAGGAGACTTTGTAATGGAACTCATTCATTGTTTTACTTGATCATAAGAAGAAGTGGTTTTGTAATGGGCACCATGTTCTTCAACCATTTCTATCCAAGATTTAATAGGCATGGCTGAGGAAATTAATTTTTCTTTAGAAGGGGTAGCTTGGGGTTCTTTAGAGGTTGCTCTAGATTCAGAATCATTAAGAACAGCTTTACCTCTGTCTTTCTTCTTTGGCGGCATTATCTGTTTTGAAGAAATTCCCGAGTTAGGAAATTAGGAATAAAATTTGTATCACCTTTAATATATTCAATATCAAAATCAAAAATACTTAAAATAGCTTGCCATCGTGCAAAAATCTGTTTTGATGCAATATTTTGAACATCTTTTTCCAAAACATGTTTTGTAGCTTTGCAATCAATTCTAAGTAGGAATTTTTGATTTAATAAATCACTTTGAAATTTTGTAATGCATAAAACAATGGAAAGGATTTCTTTTTTGATAGTAGAATAATTTTTCTGGCAATCATTCCAATGTGCAGAAACATATGTACTATCTGTTCTTTATCATTTTCTTTTTGCTTTAATATGCCTCCATAACTAAATCAGATGCATCAGTTTCAACAATTTTAGGTAATGTAGGATTAGCAAGATATAAACATGGGATGCTTTTCACAGAATTCTTTATAAGCTTTACAACCTTGGTATGTTCATCTGTCCAAGGAACAGGTTTTTTCTTTAATCTATCATGCAAGGGTTTAGACATCCTATTAATGTTAGGACAGAAATCAAGAACATAATTTAAACTTCCAAGAAATCTTTGTAATTGGGTTTTGTCAAGAATTTTATCAGGAAATTTATCGGCAAACAAAAGAGATCTCTCGATTGGAGTGATTGTTCCTTTAGAAATATGATGACCAATGAATCTGACTCTTGTTTGAAATAAAGAAACTTTAGAACTGGAAATTGCCAATCCAGCCTTTCTGGTGGTAAAATAAAAAGTCTTTAAATGTTTGAAATGTTGATCGATAGAATTTGAAAATATCAATACATCGTCAATGTAAACAATGCAAAAATCAGAATAAGGATTATAAATATCATTCATAATTCTTTGAAATTCTAAGAGTGCATTCTTTAAGCCAAAGGGCATAACAGTCCACTCATACTGTCCAAATGGAACAGTAAAAGTAGTTTTGTAACGGTCTTTAAGATGAATTTGAATTTGCCAAAAACCAGATTTCATGTCGAATTTTGAAAAAATAAGAGCAGAACATAATTTTTGAAGTAAATCCTTTTTATTAGGTATTGGGTACCTAATCCATTTTAGAGCGTTATTAAGAGGCTTATAGTTTATAACTAATCGAGGAGTGCCTCTTTCAATTTCAGAATTTTTATTAACATAAAAAGCGGCACAAGACCATGGGGACCTTGACTTAACAATGAGTCCTTTTGACTCTAAATGTTTGATTTCATTTTTGCAATGTTTTTCCAATTCCATGTTCATCTGGATTGGACGTGCTTTAGTGGGGATTTGTCTTTCATTAAAAGAAGTTTCATAAGGTAGATCTACCATGTGTTGTTTTCTGTCCCAAAAAGCAGAAGGTAGATCGGCACAAATCTCTTTTTCAATGAGAGTTTTGAAATCAGAAATCTTTCTTTTAGTAAAATTACTTTGTAACTGGCTTTCAATTCTTTGTAAGTTTAAATCCTTTTGTAAAAACATTAAATCACACTGTTTTGATTTAAGTAGGTTATTTATTCTGTTTTGATAAACAGAACAGGCTTTGACAATATTCAAATTCCTTGTTTTAGGTTTTTCAATAAAAGGGAAAACAAGTCTCTTGTTTGTTGCTTTGAAGGATATACTATCATAATTGACAGTATATGGAGTTATAAGATTTATAAAAGGAGTTCCCAAAATGATGGCATGATGAATATCATCTGTGAGGACAAAAGAAGTTTTAAAATCAAAACCATTATTATGGATTGAGGCTTCAACCTTGGAACTGACATTCAGTTTTGAATTATTAGCGGCAGAAAGTCTTTCTTTTGTTTTTTCATGAAATCTTTTGGGGACGATGTCTTCTCTAATGCAATTTAAATCGGCGCCAGTATCAAAAAGGGCAATGGCGTCCATTGCAAAATCATCAGAAAAGATTAAAGTGACTTTAATCAAATACTTTCTTGTGGTGATTTGTTTTAAAACAAATAGAAAATCATTGGGTACTGACTCAATGTTTTCTACTTTAATATCATCATCATCATCAGGATTAGATTCATTGTCTGAATTATCCTGTAATTGTTTTTGTAAAAGGAGTTGGATAGTATCAGAATCACTTTTTTGTTTTTCTTTTAAATCTCTGATTTCACATTTGATTTCTTTTATCTCTTTTTGAAGATCTTGGATATTAGGAACCGTCTTCTTTGTTTTCTTTTTATCCAAAATTTGAGTAAGATCATAAGAATTCTTTTTAACAATTGGGACTTTAGAAGTCTCGACTTTATTAAAATCCAAAGTTTTCAAAAGTTTATCAAGATATTCTTTTTGAAGATTTGGATCAGAAATATGCTTTACAAGTTCAAGAAAAGTTTCTTGGTCTTTAGTCAAAACATTGATTTTCTTTAAATAAGAATCAGATTCAGATTCACTACTGCTAGATACAGAGTCATCTGAGTCAAAAAACTCATCAACTTGATATGGATCACTGTCTCCCGACATGGAAGATTCGGAATCAGAAGATTCGACAAGAAGGGGGGCTAATTTGGAAAGGATCTCTTCATCGAGGTTAAGTTCATGAAGCTTTTTGTTCATCCTGCAATAATTTGCAGTTTGACATTTCATGCCACATTTATGGCATATAGCTTCTTTGTAATTGAAAGGGGTCTTTGGTTTGGCTCTAAACTCTTTTCTTTTAGAGAATTTGGGTTTCTTATAAGGCCTCGAAGGTTTCTTATAAGGAAGTTCTCTAAAATTACGAAAGGGTTTCCTAGAATTTTTTGATTTGTAATGTTTCCTGCGGGGTTTAGTAGAACACTCGCCATTACAATCTTTGGAATAAGAAGTTTTAAAGGGGTCATAATTGAATTGTTTGTAGAAACCGCCTAATTCTTGTTTAGACTTCTTAAGCTCCCACTTAAGTCGTTTCTGTAATTTCAAATCTTGACAAATCTTTAAACCTTCTTTATTGACGAAACTGACAAGTTCACCATAGGTAAGCTCGTCATAAGGAATACGATTATCATAAAGGGCTTTCATGGAATTTCTTACTTTTTCACCTAAAAGGGTAGGTAATCCAGCAAGAAATTTTTCTTTCCAGGTTATATGATTTGCATCATCCCTTAGAAATAGTCTGGTGAAAAAAGAGATTTTGTAGCTCTGAAATTCACTAAGTTTTCTACATCTTAAATTATGTAGTAACTCAGCGTTTTTATCCCGGAGGTGTGAAGGATCACCAATGAAATGGAGGGAAATAGTTAAAATAAGAGTAGCAACAGCATCCTGAATAGGGTTGTTGAACTCATCAAAAATAGGGGCTCCATTTTCATCGACGTGAATGGAATTTAAAATGTCTAATTATTGCTGATTAGTGAGAAGATGATCCCACCAACCTTTTAGTTGACCAGTAAAACCGGCAATTAGGATTTCTGATATAGCACGATCAGAGGTTCCTGCTTGGGTTTTATAGGCATTGGCTGCCATTGTCATCTGTTGCAACAATCCTAGGATATTGTATTCGGACATATCGTCAATATTCCACTCATAGACTAAAGATGCATTATATCGGGATTGATTTAATGCACTTGGTCTATTATCTATCGCTAGATCTGGTGGAGTCTTGACAGTGGGAAGGGCTAATTCCCAATGAATTTTGTTTGCTTTAGGAGTGGGTTCCTCTTGGAAGGCTTCTACATCCGAAGAGGCTATAGAAGTTTGGTCATCCTTCTCTAATACTCCAATCTTGCTAGATTGAGGAGTATCAGGGGCTATCTGAACTTTGCTAGATGAGGAAGAAGCAGCTTCTATCCTATCTAATTGTTCTCTAATGGCTTTAGCAAAATCTGATTTTGACTCTTGAACAAGCTTTTGGCTAGTTTTCGAAACCTGAAAGGGTTTGAAAATAGGTTCCTTAAGCTTTTTGTCAGAATCTGATTTTGTTGGAATAGGAGAAATTGATGGAACAGTAATGGTTGACTTCTAGATTTGGTTTTCTATCCTAGTCAACTGCTTTCCGATTGTATTTAAGTTAGTATTACAGAAATTATTCTGTTGGATAATACTACTTAAATTCGCCTTAGAATCATTTGGTTTTGGAATTTTGTAAGGTGAAGCTCGAATTTGGACAGGAGGTTCACCGTGATCAACGGTTACACTCCGAAGAGGTGGGTGTTCAGATTCTATAGTTCTATCACTATCAAGAAGTTTTCATTCAGAAATTTTTGTCTTCCTCATAGTAATAGAGTTTGAAAAAATAAAAAAATAAGCCTTTTTTTTGTCAAAAAAAAAAAAAATTTTTCAATCATATTGCGGGCTTTTTTTATTTTTTAGAAACAAAAAATAAAAAAGGCCTTTGAAAATGTTTTAAAAATAATTTTTTAAGAA
>NW_006262274.1:5971427-5979066 GCF_000493195.1 Citrus x clementina
TGCGCTTCGGCATTCGGTGTACTACGCTCGGAATGCGCTAAACTTCATCTCTTTTTGACTGGTATTTATGCTGTGTGCTAAATGCAGAAATCATGGCTTTGTAAGAGATTTTAAAAATTAATGCAACTGGGATGGATCCCTTAATCATATTATAATTATGGGTTTTAATTTGTAAAATCATGCTTTTTAAAATATTTTTGTCTTTAAGAGAAATTGTTATATTTGGATAGCAATCAAAAGATATGGGACCTTTACATAGACTAGATTCAATACTACTTAGTAAAGAATCATCAAAAGAGATGAATCGACCATCTCTAAGGACAGCAAGGATAGAAGTATCCAAACCTTCTTTGGTCAAAGGTTTTATTCCTACTTGGATTAAACCAATGTGAATGTATTTGAAATTCTTTTCTTTTAATTTCTTTAAAGATTTCTCTGAAAACAAATAAATTGTTTCAAAAGGCTCTGAAAGAGTTATATCACGTTCTTCAGTCTTTATAATATAATCATGTTTTAAAAGATCGAGCATTTTTGTTTTGTAAATCTTTTCTTTGGAAATTTTTGGAAGTTCCCAACAATCAATTGCTTTATCAAAGTTCTCAATAATGAATTCCTCTGAACTCACAACATGCTTTGAATCACTAGTCTTCCCGGAAGAAGAGCTAGAAAAGGATGATGTTCTACAGTGTATAGGGTCCATGAATAGAAACCTATGGTCTATCTATGGCTTTGTCAGAATGGCTACAGGTATGGGTTTACAGCCCTAAACGGATGTCCTTATCCTATGGCGGGACTAACTACCAGTAAAAATTCACCAAACAACAAAACTTCAAAATAAAAACACAAGTTTTTAAACACGAAACTATAAACTGTTTTACACTATCCTCCCCTTGGCTCTGGTATCAGAGCACCATTTCCGGGATCCGGATCTGGTACTGTGTATGTACCCAAACCTTTAAAAGAACCTAATCTAAATCTGATAATAGCCCAATAAAAAGAATCAACCACGTTTAAAGCAACTTAACTTTATTTGGTAAACTAAAACTGATTTGGTATATCGGCTGGAAACCCGAACGTGCGGGCTATTGATCTGTTCTAAGTCAGATCTGGGTCCAAAGGCTTCACTCTGTGTAGCATCGATCTGGTTTAACAACGCCACGTATCAATTAGTTATTAAAATTGACTAACCGCGTTCAAATTTGTTTGAACATTGTATGATCCAAAGAATCCCATAATCAAAGCTGGTAATTTATTATTTTATAAAATTTGGAAAAGCCGATCCATTAATTGATTTATTTAAAAGTTTTTAATATTGAGATCTAACGAAAGCACATCCATCCTTCGATCCTATTTCCTTCTGATACCAGAGCCAAGGGGAGGATAGTGTAAAACAGTTTATAGTTTCGTGTTTAAAAACTTGTGTTTTTATTTTGAAGTTTTGTTGTTTGGTGAATTTTTACTGGTAGTTAGTCCCGCCATAGGATAAGGACATCCGTTTAGGGCTGTAAACCCATACCTGTAGCCATTCTGACAAAGCCATAGATAGACCATAGGTTTCTATTCATGGACCCTATACACTGTAGAACATCATCCTTTTCTAGCTCTTCTTCCGGGAAGACTAGTGATTCAAAGCATGTTGTGAGTTCAGAGGAATTCATTATTGAGAACTTTGATAAAGCAATTGATTGTTGGGAACTTCCAAAAATTTCCAAAGAAAAGATTTACAAAACAAAAATGCTCGATCTTTTAAAACATGATTATATTATAAAGACTGAAGAACGTGATATAACTCTTTCAGAGCCTTTTGAAACAATTTATTTGTTTTCAGAGAAATCTTTAAAGAAATTAAAAGAAAAGAATTTCAAATACATTCACATTGGTTTAATCCAAGTAGGAATAAAACCTTTGACCAAAGAAGGCTTGGATACTTCTATCCTTGCTGTCCTTAGAGATGGTCGATTCATCTCTTTTGATGATTCTTTACTAAGTAGTATTGAATCTAGTCTATGTAAAGGTCCCATATCTTTTGATTGCTATCCAAATATAACAATTTCTCTTAAAGACAAAAATATTTTAAAAAGCATGATTTTACAAATTAAAACCCATAATTATAATATGATTAAGGGATCCATCCCAGTTGCATTAATTTTTAAAATCTCTTACAAAGCCATGATTTCTGCATTTAGCACACAGCATAAATACCAGTCAAAAAGAGATGAAACCCTTCTCTTGCAGACTGATCTGTCCAAAGCAAACACGGTCATTCCCAAACCAATCCAATGGAAAGATGTAAATCTTCCAGAGGAATGGATCCTTGAAGGAGCCGCTCCACCAGCGATTCCGAAACAACTTGAGCCCAATACAGAGTTGCAAAATGTGACTCAGTATTCCGATGGTAAAGTCAAACTATCGTTCAGAAGATCTACCTCATCCAGATTTTCTGATAAAGCTTCATGCTCAAGTATTCCTTCCTTAGAAAGGAAATTTACAAAAGTCCCTTCAGTAATAAATCTTCCTTTCCAAAGTCAACCTAGGTTCTCTACTTCAGATGTACCTAGTACCTCCATCCGATCAGTTGATTATACCACTAGTGTTCCACATCCAATCTACACTAGTAGTCAACATATTCAAAGTCAGGAAGAGAAGGAACCTTCTCCTCCAACATCCCCTACATTTTCTGCAGTCACAGAAAATGTCATTAATGTCATCGAAAAAGAATTTGAATTGGATAAAACTCTTTTACATAATGATTTTTATTCTGATTTAAACAAAGAAAAAAGACTTTGGTTTTTCAAACACTTTTTAAACCAAAGAAAAGAAATCCAACAATTTTATTATGAATTTGTGAATCTTCATAAAGTTCATATATTGTTTTTTGATTGGTTCGAAATATATTCCTCTAATAACAACATTTCTTACCCTTTCAAAGAGTCAAACCCTATTACTATTAGGAAAAAGACCACTGAGTGGAAACTCTCCGATAGTAATAGAACAATCGATTCTGAGCATCCACCTCTCCGGAGTATAACCGTTGACCACGGCGAACCTCCTATAGACATTAGAGCTTCACCTTACAAAATCCCTAAACCAAATGATACTGATAGTAATTTAAGTAGTATTATTCAGCAGAATAATTTCTGCAGTACTAACTTAAATACTATAGGAAAACAGTTGACTAGAATAGAAAACCAATTTCAACAGTCAACCATATCTGTTTCTCCTAGTCAAAAGCCTATCCCTTCAAAATCAGATTCTGATAAAAAGCTTAAGGAACCTATTTTCAAACCCTTCCAGGTTTCGAAAATTAGCCAAAAGCTTGTCCATGAATCAAAATCGGATTTTGCCAAAGCCATTAGAGAACAACTAGATACGATAGAAGCTGCTTCTTCCTCATCTAGTAAGGTTCAAATAGCTCCTGATACTCCTCAATCTAGCAAGATTGGAGTATTAGAACAAGACCAGGTTTCTATTGCCTCTTCTGACTTAGAAGCCTTTACCGAAGGACCTGTTTCTAAAGCCAATAAAATCCATTGGGAACTTGCTATCCCTACTTCCAAATCTCCACCTGATTTGACTATAGACAACAGGCCTAGTGCATTAAACCAAGCTCGATATAATGCATCCTCTGTCTATGAGTGGAATATAGATGGAATGTCTGAGTATAACATTTTAGGTGTATTGCAACAAATGACCATGGCAGCCAATGCCTATAAAACCCAATCAGGAACTTCTGACAAAGCCATTGCAGAAATCCTAATTGCAGGTTTTACTGGTCAACTCAAAGGATGGTGGGATCATCTTCTCACTAAATTGCAGCAATTAGACATTTTTAATGCCATCCAAACTGATGAGAATGGTGCTCCCATTCTTGATGAGTTTAATAACCCTATTCAGGATGCAGTTGCTACCCTGATTTTAACCATTTCCCTTCACTTCATAGGTGACCCTTCTCACCTTAGAGACAAAAACGCCGAGTTACTACACAACTTAAGATGTAGGAAACTCAGTGATTTCCAAGATTACAAAACCACTTTCTTTACTAGACTCTTCCTTAGGGATGATGCAAATCATGTAACTTGGAAGGAAAAATTCCTTGCAGGTTTACCTACCCTATTGGGAGAAAAGGTTAGAAATTCCATCAAAGCTCTCTATGACAATCGTATTCCTTATGACGAGCTCACTTATGGTGAACTAGTCAGTTTTGTCAATAAAGAAGGTTTAAAGATCTGTCAAGATTTGAAATTACAGAAACGTCTGAAGCAGGAGCTTAGGAGATCTAAGCAAGAATTAGGCGGTTTTTGTAAATAATTCAATTATGACCCCTTTAAAACTTCTACTTCCAAAGATTGTAATGGTAAGTGTTCTTCAAAACCTTACAAGAAATATTACAAATCTAAAAGCCATAGGAAACCCTTTCACGAGTTTAGAAAACTTCCTTATAAGAAACCTTCGAGGCCTTATAAGAAACATAGTTTCTCTAAAAAGAAAGAGTTTAAAGCCAAACCTAAAACCCCATTCAACTTCAAAGATGCCACTTGTTTCAAATGTGGTATGAAAGGTCATACTGCAAAGTTTTGCAGAATGAACAAGAGACTCCAAGAGCTTGACCTCAATGAGGACATCCTTTCCAAAATAGCCCCTCTTCTTGTAGAGTCTTCTGACTCTGAGTCTTCCATGTCAGGAGACAGTGATCCTCTTCAGGTCGATGAGTTATTTGACTCAGATACCTCTGCATCTAGCAGTAGCGATTCTGATTCGGATTCCTATTTAAAGAAAATCAATGTTTTGACTAAAGACCAAGAAATTTTTCTTGAACTTGTAAAGCATATTTCAGATCCAAATCTTCAAAAAGAATATCTTGATAAACTTTTGAAAACCATGGATTCTAACAAAGCCGGAACCTCAACTGAAATCTCTAAGGTTCCAATTATTAAGAAGAATTCTTATGATCTTACTCAAATTTTGGATAAGAAGAAAACAAAAAAGGCAGTTCCTAATATCCAAGATCTTCAGAAAGAGATAAAAGAAATCAAATGTGAAATCAGAGATTTAAAAGAAAAACAAAAAAGTGATTCTGAGACTATCCAACTTCTTTTACAAAAACAATTGCAAGAAAATTCAGACAATGAATCCAATCCTGATGATGGTGAGGATATTAAAGTAGAAAACATAGAGTCTGTACCCAATGATTTTCTATTTGTTTTAAAGCAAATCACCACAAGAAAGTATTTGATTAAAGTCACTCTCATCTTTTCTGATGATTTTGCTATGGACGCCATTGCCCTTTTTGACACTGGCGCAGATTTAAATTGCATTAGGGAAGATATCGTCCCCAAAAGATTTCATGAAAAAACAAAAGAAAGACTTTCTGCCGCTAATAATTCAAAATTGAATGTTAGTTCCAAAGTTGAAGCTTCGGTTTACAATGATAAAATTGAATTTAAAACTTCTTTTGTTCTTACAAATGATATTCACCATGCTATCATTTTAGGAACCCCTTTTATAAATCTTATTACCCCTTATGCTGTCAACTATGATGGTATATATTTTAAAGCAAAATCTAAAGACCTTGTTTTCCCGTTTATTGAGAAACCAAAAACTAGAAACCTAAACATTGTCAAAGCTTGTTCTGTTTACCAAAAGAAAATTAATGCCATTCTTAAATCCAAACAAGATGATTTATTTTGTTTAAAAAAGGATTTAAATTTTCGTAGAATTGAGAGTCAACTCCAAAGTAATTTTATACAAAGAAAAATTTCCGATTTCAAAAGTCTTATTGAGAGAGAAATATGTGCCGATTTACCATCTGCTTTTTGGGATAGGAAACAACATTTGGTAGATTTGCCTTATGAAAAGTCGTTTGATGAAAAACAAATACCCACCAAAGCTCGTCCAATCCAAATGAATATGGAATTGGAACAGCATTGTAAAGATGAGATAAATGATCTTATTAACAAAAAGCTCATTGTAAAATCCAGATCACCTTGGTCTTGCGCCGCTTTTTATGTTAATAAAAATTCTGAAATTGAAAGAGGCGTACCTAGACTTGTAATAAATTACAAACCCTTGAATAAAGCTTTAAAATGGATTAGGTACCCAATACCTAACAAAAAGGATTTGCTCCAAAAACTCTGTTCAGCTTTCATTTTTTCAAAATTTGACATGAAGTCTGGTTTTTGGCAGATTCAAATTCATCCAAAAGACCGTTATAAAACTGCTTTTACTGTTCCATTTGGACAATACGAATGGACTGTTATGCCCTTTGGTTTAAAGAATGCACCCTCGGAATTTCAAAGAATCATGAATGACATTTATAACCCCTACTCCGAGTTTTGTATAGTTTATATTGATGATGTGTTGATTTTTTCTCAAAGTATTGATCAACACTTCAAACATTTAAAGACTTTTCATCTTGTTACAAAAAAGGCTGGCCTGGCTCTTTCAAGTACAAAGATTTCATTATTTCAAACAAAAGTCAGGTTCCTTGGTCACCACATTTCCAAAGGCACTATTACCCCTATTGAGAGATCACTTTTGTTTGCGGATAAATTCCCAGACAAAATTCTTGACAAAACCCAATTACAAAGATTTCTTGGTAGTTTAAATTATGTTCTTGATTTCTGCCCTAATATCAATAGGATGTCTAAACCTTTGCATGATAGGTTAAAAAAGAATCCTGTTGCATGGACAGAAGAACATACCAAAGTGGTTAGACTAATAAAGCAATCTGTAAAAAACATTCCTTGTTTATTTCTTGCAAATCCTGCATTACCTAAAATTGTTGAAACCGATGCATCTGACATAGGTTATGGAGGAATTTTGAAACAAAGGGATAATGATAAAGAACAGATAGTTCAATATGTTTCTGCTCATTGGAATGACTGCCAGAAAAACTATTCTACTATCAAAAAAGAAATCCTTTCCATTGTGTTATGCATTACAAAATTTCAAAGTGATTTATTAAATCAAAAATTTTTACTTAGAATTGACTGCAAAGCTGCAAAACATGTTTTAGAAAAAGATGTTCAAAACATTGCATCAAAACAAATTTTTGCACGTTGGCAAGCTATTTTAAGTGTTTTTGATTTTGATATTGAATTTATTAAAGGTGACAAAAATTCTGTTCCTGATTTTCTAACTCGGGAATTTCTTCAAAACAGATAATGCCGCCAAAGAAGAATAAAGGTAAAGCAGTTCTCAAAGACACTGGTTCCCAAGAACCTTCCAAAGAACCCCTGTCAACCCCTTCTAAAGAAAAATTACTTTCTTCTGCCATGCCCATTAAATCTTGGATTGAAATGGTTGAAGAACATGGAGCCCAATACAAATCTATTTCTTCTGATGACCAAGTAAAGCAATGGATGAGTTCCATTACAAAATCACCTGAGCTCATGCTCGCCCTCCAAAACCTTTCTCAGAGCCAAAATTCTCCCCAAAAAGAAATTGAAATTTCAAAACCCTCTTCCCAAATGTTGTTGTCTCTGCTGAAAGCTCATCCTCCCAAATTGTGCTTTTCTCAGCCCAACACCTTCAAAGAAAACCTCCGATTGGTTTGATAAAACCCATTTTCAAAACATTCTTCTCTAGAAGATGGATTTTACCATCCTGATCCTTTTCAAGCATTTCAAAGTTTTTTCCC
>NW_006262274.1:5979166-5994563 GCF_000493195.1 Citrus x clementina
TTCAAACCATGGGATTTGACAAAACCCCAGTCTTATTATCAAAGCATTTTGGAAATAACTGAATCAGTTAAATTCAAACATTTCTTTCTTGACAAAGCCCATCCAGAACCGGCTTATTCAACGGCCACAATCCTCAAAGTATTGAGCCCAAATCAGTGGGGTGACCTACTCCACAATTGTAAAACCTTCCCTCTAAATTTTGAAACCCGTTTACCACATTGTCGGACTTTTTCCTACTGGGATTACCAACAAGCATGGTATAACACCTTCTTTATCCAAAACCCTAAAAAATCCCACTCTTGGTTATTTTTCTTCAACACAAAGATAACCGTTCAAAGCCTTCCAAATTGGTTTCAGCATTGGTGGAATCATTTTGGCCCAATTCCACAAATCTTATCACCAAACGCTACAAATTGCCTAAACCTCTTCAAAGCCCATTATTTACCCTCTGTCTCAGAAAAAAGATTTCCCCCCTTTCTTTGCTTTTGTGCAAATTTCTTTCTTCCTTGGGTTTGTTCGTGGAACCTACGTTTCCACAACCAAGATTCCCAAGTCATCCTTCAAAGAACCTTTAAAGTCAAATGGTGGTCAAAATTTGATGAACAGTCCAAATTGACTGTCAACATGATCAAAGATTGGCTCTCCTCTAAAAACCTCCTACAACCAACCCCGGAAGCCTCTAAAGCCCAACAGACCTTCGTAACCCAAAAATCCAAAGCCCAGTCTCTTTTGGCAAGCGCCAAAACGGAAGATGAGTATTTCAAAGCCATGGAACAGCTCCTCGCCTCTCGATCAAAGTCCTCAGCTGCAGATTCCTCTGAAGATGAAGATGAAGATGTTGATGATGATGAAGAGCCTTTTATTTCTCTCGGAAACGATAATGAAGATGACTGTTTCGGCATTTTCTCTCTGATAAAGCATTGTAAATAATTATTTGATTATTTACTTAAAAAAAAAAAAAAAAAGAGATGTATTTTCGGGTGGTCCCCTGGACACAAGTGAGAGCGCACATGTCTCTTCACCCGTATTGTATTTTTCTACAAAGAGTCTACTATTCAAAGCTACGATCCAATTGTTACTGTGCACTTAAAATCCCGCTACAGTGAACAGTGCAACTTTCCAGAGTTTACTGTGCACTTAAAATCCCGCTACAGTGAACAGTTTAAAGATTTTGTATATAAACCGAGAGGAAGACTTAGACTCCTCAGGTTTTTCATTCCTCTCTTCAAAGCTTCTCTCTCTTCTTCTCTTCCTTCTCTCTAAAACCTCTCTCTCTCTCTCCGAAGGGTTCCAAAGAAGTTTTCTGCTTACACAATAGTTCTATCACAAGAGCTTTGGGTGATCAGACTAGTTCTTTACCTTCAATCTTCCCGTCTTTCAATCTTCCCTTCTGGAAAGATTTGAAAATTTGTAAAGCCAGAAAGCAAAGATGTATGTTTAAATTCAGTTCTTTAAATTTCAATGTAATTTAAATTTTCGTAATTTACTTTAAAGCATTTACTTTTCTGCAATTTAATTTTATGCACATTTAAATTTCAGCAATTTATTTTAAAGCATTTTTCTTTTCAAAGCATGTTAGCAGACTGATCTGTATCAGATCTGCCATATAAATTCTACATTCCTCTGAGGCAAAGAGACCGGATCTCGATCCTCAGTTGTAAATCTTCTCTTCTTCCTCCATTCCTTCAGAGCACCATTTCCGGGATCCGGATCTGGTACTGTGTATGTACCCAAACCTTTAAAAGAACCTAATCTAAATCTGATAATAGCCCAATAAAAAGAATCAACCACGTTTAAAGCAACTTAACTTTATTTGGTAAACTAAAACTGATTTGGTATATCGGCTGGAAACCCGAACGTGCGGGCTATTGATCTGTTCTAAGTCAGATCTGGGTCCAAAGGCTTCACTCTGTGTAGCATCGATCTGGTTTAACAACGCCACGTATCAATTAGTTATTAAAATTGACTAACCGCGTTCAAATTTGTTTGAACATTGTATGATCCAAAGAATCCCATAATCAAAGCTGGTAATTTATTATTTTATAAAATTTGGAAAAGCCGATCCATTAATTGATTTATTTAAAAGTTTTTAATATTGAGATCTAACGAAAGCACATCCATCCTTCGATCCTATTTATATATATATATATATATATATATATATATATATATATATATTGTCACATACAGATATTCGTATTTTTTAAAATATGAATTTATTATACAATATAGTAAATTCTTATTTAAAATATGAGAACATTCGCACTAAATATATATATATATATATATATATATATATAGAGAGAGAGAGAGAGAGAGAGAGAGAGAGAGACTACTAGAAAAATGGCTTTTACTAACACTCGTCTTCTGACACTTTTCTAAAAAGTATCAGTAGTTATATATATTTGGGTCATTTTCTGTGTTTAACAGACAAGTGTCACAAATTACTAATTCTATGGTATTTGTAGATTAAACATCAGAGATTATTGACACTAAGGTATCAGAAACAAAAAAAAAGTCTATTGTTGTTTTAGTTGCTACTCGAACCTAAGACCTCAAAACTGAAGTGCTTTATGTTCAAACAACAAACCACTAGGCCAAATTCATATTTTAGTTTATGTTGAAAATGTTCAAATTATCATATTAAAATAACAATATAAAGCAAAAGCAAAAAATCCTAAAATCGACATAAACATAAAATTCCCTAACTTCTAATTCTATGGCCAGCCGCCTCATCTCTCTGGCAAGATCCTTCTTCTTCTTCGTACCTCTAAAAGATCTCCCCTTCGAGCCCTAAAATTCAAGGGTCCATGCCATGTGAAATCCTAACAACATTGCTCAAATTCTAAGACCCATACCATACAAAACCCTAACGAGCTACATCAGGTTGCGAAACATCCGCCATGCCACTATGCCACAAGCTCAGAAGATCCTCTTTAGATCTCCACATTTTGCTCACCCTGCTCAAGTGCGCACTGCCCCTCTCGCTTTCAACTTCTCAGGATTTCTTATTAGCTGAACTTTTGTTTTCTTCTGCTAATTCGATCTTCGACTTCTCGGGAAAACATTCCCCACGGCCGTTTCCTGCTATGAACTGAAGCTCTCTTCCTTCTCTCTCTCTCTCTCTCTCTCTCTCTCTCTCTCTCTATAACAATGATCTACCTCAGTCGTCGCTGTCAACCTTCAAATTGCCATCCTTGACCTAAAATACCCTTGAACTAGAAAGTGTTGTGAAGAATTTGGCGAAGCTAGGGTTTTTTAAAAGTTCGAATCCAAAAATTAGGGCTTTTTTGCAGGGGGTATTTCATTGTTTTTAATGTTGAGTTTGGAGAGAATGATTTCGCCGTCGTTACCACTTAAGCAGTATGGAGTGACGAAGCCAATATCAATTGCAGGATTGATGGAGGGTGATATGCAAAGAACCCGTGACTTAGAAAAGGTTTTTTTTAATCTTTATTTATAATTACTTTTTTCTTTCTATATGAAAAACCCTAATTTTGATTTCCTTTAGGGTTGAAGTTTTTGGTTGGAGTTAGGCTTTATGAAAGCAAAGAAGAAGCGGCAAAGGGAGAAGAGGTTCTATTTCGAATTAGACAGGCAAGAGTTTTTTTTTTTTTTAAATTAACTATTGGTGATTTTGAAACCTGGGATGACCTTGCTGTAATATTTTTTTCATCAGTTGGTTCATCTTCATTTTGTAATTGGGTTATGAATTGAGTTTGTTTGAATTGTATTGGTGATCTTAGAGGTTTTATTTTGTTAGAGAATTTAGTGATGAACCAGAAGATTAGAAGAATTGATTCAAGGTGACGATGATAATTGGTTTTCTTTATTTTAGTTTAAGAGTCGGATGATCCCCTTTTTTATTTATTGTTATTTTTCCAGGGTATCAAAAAGTGTATTAATGTTATTTAGTCGCTTAGGGACTTCAGTGTGTTTCCTTGCATTTATCTTGTAATTATGCTTGTATCTTTTTTTTTTCCCCTTAATGGTAAGTTAGTTAACTGGGTGTTAAGAAATAAGAAGTATATTTATGTTTTTTTCTTTCTAATATTATTTTTTTAGAAGCTCTATTTATTCTCTTTCACTTTGGAAAAATCAATCAATGATCTTTAGAACTAACATAGATGGGTTTTCATGGGCTCTTTCCATGGGAAGCGCAAGTTTGTTTTCTGGTTGCAAGATCTGTTAATGGAATATTTGTAGAGATGCATGTGGTACAGTTAAAATGTTACATGCCCCCACTTCCTGATAGCTTTATCAGTATGTTGGTGGTGCTGTTAAGGATTTAGGCATAGCTACTTGAATTTTGATTTTGGAGGTTGTTCTCTACTTCTACATCCAATATTTCCAATCTCTTAATTTGCAAAAGGATATTGCCTTATAAATGTGTTTCTTTATGGTTCAAGATTGAGTATCTCTTCATAGTTGTTGCGTTTCTAAGATTGAGGTTGTTTAGAATTTGGTTGCAAATGTTCTTAGAATTTTATTTATTTTGTTCTTTTCCTTTAATATTTTTCTTGAAAAAACTGTTGCCAACTGGGCTTTTTAATATTTTGGTTTAGTTAATTATTGAAATTCATATTCCTGTCTTAAGAACCAGTTTTAATGACTTTGTTTGAATGTTCAAATATTTGTGCAGGGTGGTATGCGAGTTTAAATTTTTGAGCATGACACATTACCACCAGGTACCTGTATGCTCTAAGCCTTCTGTATATATTTCTCAACTTTTGATGAGCTTACAAAGCATGGACTCTGTATTCTGATTGCTGCATGTTTCTACTCTTTCTTCCTTTGTTTTAAAGCATAGACTCTGTATCTTGATTGCTGCATGTTTCTACTCTTTCTTCCATGTGCAAAGGAAGGATTATAAGCCAATATTCATAAAAATAACCATTCCATAGTCAGATTATAAGTTATAAAGTTTAAGTAAATAGATTTCACAATAATTTGTATGCAACCGTAACTGCAATTGTGGGAAATAAATTAGGATAAATATCATCTCAACCATAACTGCCATTGGATTAATTATAGTCATATTATAAGTTATAAAGTTCAATTTAATGGTAATTACGTCATTTTTTTATTTTTGTTAAATCAAGTTTTTTTTATGTTCAAGTTTTGTGTTGTGAATTTGATATTCGCAAATGAAATGGCAGATGCTGTGATTTTTTAGTTTTTTTTCCCTAATACACACTATATCACTTTGCTCTGGTTTCATTTTTTGTTTGAATTTGTAATTTGCATTGATTGTGTGAATAGACTTAAAAGTATATATGTACTTGAATTATGCAATGCAGTGTACTGTATGAACTATTTTTATTATCATAGTAATTATTCACCGTTGAATGATTATGTATATTTAGTAAAGATGCAAATATTCACAAGCTTACTGGGTTCAGCTTCCCTATTTTGAAAAACTTGAAATCCAACAACCACTGTTTCTAGTTGAAGATATAGGGAACATTATGGTTTTAAACATAGAAATTTGCCAAAATCACAAATATGACAAAAGTTTATTTCTGTTAACCATTGTTTCTCTCTCATGGTTGGAAATTAACAGGCAATTTTTTTTCCCTTTTCCATGTATTCATTTGCAGATTTGATCAATGTGTTTGAAGTTTCTTTTTCCTCAACTTCACTTATATTCTAACCCATCCACTATTGAATGGAGAATGGAGAATGGAGAAGCTACTACTGTGTTAACATAATTGCACTACTTATGTTCAAAGAGTGGAGGCAATCATCCTTTTCATTTGAGCTTCTAGAAATGTTAAATTTAGCCACAACTAGTAGGCATCTGATTGGATGTGGTAGAAATTTTTATGTATTTAATTTAGATTATTCAATTATGAGAGTGGGATTTCTAATCTCTTGTTTGTTGGAGTGTTGGAATTTGTAATGTGTACTAATAATATTTAAATATGAAATGAAAGATTTTATAATATAAATTAAGTTTTTTTTGGTTACTTTGTGGTGTCTTTAAATTTTACCAATAAATCAATACGCAATGAGCTAATTCAAATTTTTATTTTTTTAAATAAATTAAATAGTGATACTATAGTAACAGTAATTATAGACACTAATGTGATATCAATAATTACTAATACTATGGTGTTATGATTTTAGTGATACTATAGTAATAGTAATCACTGACACCACTTACAAGTGTCACGATTTTTCTGACTGCCAGATTATTGACACAATTAATAAGTGTCACTAAAAATAATTACTGACACCATTCTAATGTCAGTAAAGACCATTTTTCTAGTAGTGAGAGAGAGAGAGAGAGAGTCTCCTTCTTTTCTAGCGAAAACATTTTCACTTTATTAAAATTAAAATGTCACTAAAATATAAAAATATAGATTTTAATACATTAAAAACTTTATTTTTTTCTTTTAGTATATTAAAATTTATGTTTTTTATTTTTATTTTTATTTTTTATTGACATCCACACCTTAATAAAGTGAGGATGTCGGCCTTACTATATATATATACTAGAAAATAAAACCGCACTTCGCGCGGCTTTAGAAAATGAATTTAGTATTATCAATTTTTCTTTCTTTACACTTGATAAAATTAATAAAAAATATAAATTAATTTTTTTTAAATGATGCAGCCTTATAAAACTAATGTTATTTATGAAAGTTAACTATTTTTTTGTTAACTTTAAAAATAAATATTAACGTGTATAGTCTAAGTGTACAGACCTTATACCTTTTATAGTTGATAAGTTCCAAATTAAATTTTGTAATTGAGGATCCTTAGCGTTGAATTATAAAAGAAATAAGTAAAATACATGTAAAGACTTTTGTAAGTTATTTCGCATCGTATGTAGATGCGTAGGTGAGCAGTTGTTTATATCAAGCTTGCAGCTATGGCAAGTTCCAATGGGGATCAGCAACACCTAGTGCCAAAATGTTCTTTATCTGTATATAAACCATGTCTCCATGGATTAGAGAGAATGAAAGGAGAAACAGTTGATGTAAAAAAGAATGCTTCTTCACGTACTATGTTCTTTGGCAATTAAATCCTCCATAACAGCTTGGAAAACTCAACCAAACTATCATTTTGCTGTCTCGATAGTTCCTTTGATTTATCCATTTGTCTACTGAATAATTAAAACACATAATAAAAATTATTATTATAGGGTGAAGTAAGAGTTTGCAATGTATAAATTAAATTTTAAAATATAATCTAAAAATAAGATACCTTGATTTTATGAGCTGATGTGTGAATATTTTGAAATACTTCTTTGTAGACAATGTTTTTTTATGAAGGTTCGGTCTTTTACCTCTTAATCGGCATTTAGTATGGTCAATCCTTCTCTTGTGGTAACTCGAGACACGACGACATATAATTGACCATGTGTGAATACTTGCTTAGGGAGATACAAGCCAACATGTTTAAGAGATTGTCCTTGGCTTTTGTTGATCGTCATGGCAAAACATGGTGCCAAAGGAAGTTGTCGTCTGTTAAGCTTGAATGGTCATCTTGATTCATTAGGAGACATAATAATTCTTGGGATTGTGACATTTTGTCCAATATTTGTTCCAAAAATGATGTCACCTCTAATGGACCATTTACCAAGACGAGTGACAATCAATCTTGTGTCCTTGCATATGCCTTCTATTTGATTTAGATTTCTGAGAAGCATTACGGGAGCACCTTCCTTAAGTCGTATGTCATGATTAGGGATGCCATTGAATTTCAAACTATTCAAAAATTCAGTTGGATATAGAACATCTTCATCATTTGTGTTTGCACTTGCTTTGCATATACTGTCTGAGCTAAAAAGGTTCTCCCTTGACCAGGTATTATATTCAAAATCATTTCGTTCAATTCATGCACCATTTTATTTTTTGGCATTAATATTGCTCTTTCTTTCAAATATGCTGGATCACTGTAGTTATGCCGAATTGATGGGTAGATAGTGTCGACTATTGATTTCATCAGATTTTCTGATGGTTTCTTACAGATATCAGAAGGTAGTTTAACTAAATCTCTATCAATGTCATCATATAATGAACCATCTCCAATCTGCAACAACCATTTGTCAAAAGAAGCTATTTTAGCAGCCTCAGAGCCACTCACGCTTCCATTATAGAGCCTCATATTTTGTTTGAGCTTATAAATTTTGAAAAATGGCCATAAGTAGGATGAGTTAAGTGAAGCATCAACAATGTCTGCTCTTATCCCCTTTGGCACAACTGGCAATATTTGTTGGAAATCGCCACCACATACTATTGTAAGTCCTCTAAAAGGTTTGATAGAACTATTTTCATACCTTGTTCTTAGAATATCTCTCAAGGTCCTATCCAAAGCTTCAAAGCAGAACTTATGTGCCATAGGCGCTTCATCCCAAATGATCAAAGAAGTTTTAATAAGAAGTCCGGCTAATAAGGTGCCTTGTCGGATTTCACAAGTGGACTCTGCTGTCACATCTAAAGGAATATGAAATCGCGAATGAGTTGTCCTACCATTAGGCAATAACCAAGTTGTTATACCTGAAGTTGCAACAGGCAAGACTATTTTAGAATGTGATCTGAGCTTTGCAATAATTGTATTCCACAAAAATGTTTTACCAGTACCACCGTGTCCATTGATAAAAAATAAATGCCCTTTTTCATTCTCAACAGAATGCATTATTGCTTCATAGGCTGATTTTTGGCAAGCATTTAGAGCAGCAAACGATTTCTCATGCAACTTCTTTAATTGATCACGATCATAATCAAGCTCTTCATTGACCAATCGGTTACCTGAATCTCTTATCAAAGAAGAATTAGGAAGCGGCATTCCATCTATGTCTCTCAAACTTTTTCCCATTTTCAACATGATAGTTTCAATCTCCAACAATGTGTATGCTTTAACTTGTTGCTTGGTTAACTGAAGATCTTTCAATCTGAATCTTTTCCTTTGCAATGAAGTTATGTCTTCTGATAAAGTAGTATAATTAGATTTCCAAAGTTGGGATGCATCAGAAACCTAACAATGAATGAGTATCGTGACAAAAGATGTCTTAATTCATTTCCAGTCGCCCATATTGCAGCTTCAGTCAAGCAGTCGATCCATTCTTTATCATCGTCTAATAATCCCAAAGCATAGCACGCAGCTTTAAAAGTTGGATATGTCACTCCATTTACTGTTCTAATACTTTCAAATGAAGTGCTTCCTTTTACAAAATTGAGCAACATTCTCATATAAAATCATTCTCCACTTGAAGGATGTGCAAAGTAAATTCTTCTGATTGCTAAGCCATTTTTTCTCCTCGTCCAAGTTTTGTCTTTTGAATTCCATACCCAACATGTAGGGAAATCAGAATAAGTTAACTCTCGTGCATCATCATAATTCTTGTTTGCTTCCAACCATTCTGTGAACTTTGTTTTTTCTATTCCAGGTATGGTAAGCACATTTTGTAAGCACTTGGATTCTTTGAATATTACTGTATGCTCTCCCGGTAAATGGAACGACAATCTTTCAACTGCCGGCTTTCTGTAATGTATGTCAAATTGGAAGATTCGCTAGCAAGCTTCAGTTGCTGATATATATCTGCAGTCCAAATATGTTTTGATCTCGTCCATTTCTTGGGTAGTGTCAATAGATTCCATTGTTGCAGTTGTTCTATCAGACCCTTTATGGACATACTTGAAAAGATATTTAACTGATCTCGAGTAATTACAAATCTCAACATTAATATGTGCATCAAATTTGACAATTAAATTCTTGTGATAAGGGACCACATATCGATTATCCAAGAAGACACCTTTCTTTTCGACATGAATACCTGTATTTCTCCTTTTATAGACTAGAAAGCCATTTGTATCCACTGTTGTCTGATCATTAAATTTTTTGGAAAATGTTTTGTGCACTTGTCTTGCATCATGCATGGAGAGTGAGAATTGTGTTTTCCACACGGTCCATGAATCATAAATTTGTTAACTGCAATATAACCATTAGGATCAACATTTAAGTCAGGGATTTCTGCACTTATTATTTTATCAATATGGTTTGCAGAAGGATTTTTCATTGTTGGATGCAAAAAAAGCAGTATGTGTGCATGGGGCAAGCCTCTTTCTTGAAACTCAATTGTATATAGACCTGCCACAAAATGGAGTAAAATTTAAAAGTTAGAAATATTTATTTCAATTGTGAAATTATTGTTCTTCCCTACACTTTTCAATAACAAATGAGTTGAATTTGTTATGGATACGAATTTGAAGTGAACTTACATGCAATTATTTTTTCAAACGGTTGATCCTTTTTCAGATCTTGCATTAGTTGGAATAATTTTATCTTGAAAACTCTGCATATGATATCGACTCGATTGTCATCATTCTTTTGTCCAACTAATCGGAGCATGTTATTTATTTCTTGCCACTTTGGGTTGCAAGTGAAAGTAAGAAATAAATCAGGATATCCTGCCCATTTACAAATTGTCATAGTATCTTGATAATTTTGTATTCTATATCGTGGTCCCCCCGTGTGTGATGAAGGTAGAATAATCAATTTTCCAACTTTCGAACAATCAAAATCACCTCGATGAATAGCATCCATCAAACCAGAGAAAAGGTTTGATCTAAGTTTTTGTTGATTATTCCAGATCCAACGAAATCTTTCTTCTTCAATTGCCATGTAACAATCAATTATATATTGTTGGAATAGTCTACTAGCTTGAAGTAGAGTGTGTCCCTCATCAATCTTTGTTGCAACCTAAAGCAATAATATTGCCTCATTGTCAGCTTTTGCCTCTTAAAAGGGCTATCAGTTACGTCTCTTAAAGATATGTCAGGTCTATATCCATCTTCGCCATAAGGATATATTAACGGGTATGTCATGGGCATGAAACTTGGATGCAAATCTGTGATTCTTCGAAGTCCCTTTGTGCGATGCTCTATAATAACATCGCGTTGAAAGTTTGCTTCACTGAAATCACCAACTATTAAGCCTGTAACTTCTGAAAATGTTGGCATATTGTATCGACGGCCATCTCTTGTTCTACTATTAAGGAGTCGTAAACAGAATGTAGATTCTGGTTGTGTTTTGTATCTATCCCTCGCCATTCTAAAAGATTTGACCAAATTATTATGTTGGTCCAACATTTTAGATAGTTCATGAAGAATTTCGTGATCAATTTCTGTCTTCGTTCCATGTTTTAATAGAGTGTTGATTCTGTTGTCTGTCTCATTTTCAGTATCATAGATATAGAGCTGAGCAAACTGTGGTTTTTTCCCAACTTCTGGCAACAAAGAACCAATGTGATGATAATTCTGACCGCTCATCCTGAAAACAAAAGGACCTTTTGATTGATTGATTGATGCATCAACTCGACCTCCCATAGATGTAAAAGCAAACATGGAGTTATAAGCCCTGATATTTTTTCGAAATTTGGAACCCTTTTGTCCAGAATCTGCCCCGAGAAGATATTTGAGTAAAGGAGGTGTTTCTTTCATGAATGGAATCTGTACACGACCTTCCATACAACAAAATGTGAATTTGGGATATGAGACCTTTTTGGTTTTCTTGTTCCGTTCCTCGTACCATAAAATGGCACCACAATATTGACATGTGTATGTAGGGGGTCCAAAATTCCAAGGCATTGTATAATGAACTGTCAAATTCAACAAATAATAATATTGTAACAAAGTATCTTATTTCGTCTAAGTGAATATGGTAAGAAAAAATATTACTAAATATATTAATATTTTCATTGTACATGTAGTTTCATGCAAATATGTACCATTATTTGATGTTACACCATCCAATGGAAAGCTTGTGGACTGATCTATATTCTCATCAAAAGAGAGACACACTCTTTTTAGTTGTCCATGTTCAACTGCATATTTTTAAAGTTCCAAAAGCAATGAATAAGTTATTAGTTTCAAGTATTACAAGCATGAAGAATAACTAATAAAGCTCGATAAATGTAAATATATATACGTACCTGTGTGAAGAAGGCGCTTTCCTCTGTTTGTTTGACTCTTTGGATTTATATGTGATGATGTTTTATTATTATCATATCTAGCTTTACTAGGAGATTGAAGGAAATTCCCAACTGAAATATGTTAGAAATATATATATTTGTTAATATATATTAACATAAATAATTTAAATTATATAGGGATAATTTTTGTAATTTGTATAATAGGAATAAAAATCATAAATTAGGAAAGAACTAATAAAATTAGTGAAGTCAAATTGTCGATCAATTCTTATGATAAAACAATAATTAAAAAATATATAGTCATAGTTTTCTTGATTATATTCGACTTATTAATCTGTTAAAACTTTTTATATCTTTTTTTCCAACTTCCCCATTTGGTGAACTATAAAAATGATATGTTTTTTTCCACCATTTGTCTCTATCTTTTTTCACTCACAAAGAGTTAATAGTTATTAATCAATTAAATTTTTTTGTTTGCATAAGAATTAATAATATTGCATACATGTATTGTGAAATAATTGTTTGTTCATAATTATTTTTTGCATTTTTTTAGAAGTCAATAGTCAAATTAATGATACTGAATTAAGACATTTCGAAGTTTGCTATTTTGTACTTCTAAGATTTCCTAGAAATGCTTGCAAATGGGAGGCATTAATTTTTCTGTTTACTTTATCGAATTTCATAAAATTCAATTCAAACCAAAAATTGAAGGTTAGAAAAGCAGTTGGATAGTTTCATAAAATTATTATTTTATCATTTAAAAGATATGTACCACATCAATTAAGACTAAACATTAGAATCATTAGCATTGTTCCAATCACATAGGCAAAATCTATCACTCTAATAGTCAAGTACATTGTACAATGCAGTCGAGAACAACTTAAGCATTTAGTTAAACCTTTTCTATCTGTTTATTTCCACAAAACACCAAATATCCAGATTGACACTAGATCCTCCGAGTCAAATATATCTAGTTCACGTTCAGAAAAGACCCGCCTCTTTTAATTGTACCTCCTGCATGCAAATTATATAACAATTAAATAAAACTACACCAGAGATTAATTAGTCAATAAATATAAACACGAGCTAAAACATGTGTCTACTAATAATTCTTAAACGGGTCTAAGCTTTCAAAGTTTGCATTGAAAAATTAACGTGAAAATCTTCAATACCTCCACGTGTAAATCGCATAAATTAGACAACCAAAGATTTTTCTTTCTTACCTTATGCTTTTTCGCAAACAAGTAGACAGCAACAATTGTAAAGACAAGTGAGCAGTAATCTGTTAAAATAAAGTAATCCGGTGTTAATGAAAATAAGAACAACATATTATGTTTAAAACTAAGTTTTTATAATAATGAAATCGAGTAAACTTATTCGATAAGGATAAACAAATAGAACGCATTGACAAATTTGCATCAAATTAAATTGATCCAAAGAAATTGAGATGCTAAAATTTGATTACATACACATTGATTTTCAAATAATTAATCCACACATTGCTTTATTCTTCAAACATCTTTAAACACAGGAGCCAACACTTTCACTCTTATATATTACTACCATAGTAACTTGAACTTGGTGATTAGCTTTTTAATTGATTTGCAGTAGCTCACAATTAATTAAGCTTGATCATCAGTAGCTAGTATTGATCATAAAAATATTTTTTTAATTTACAATCTAAAGTTACGCTCCATACTCTATATATGTGAATTATATATTTGCATCATCAACATTAACATTATAAAATAATCTGTGCAATAGGATGCTCTTGGAGTATTTTATTTTCATCACAAAATATATTAAAATTATATTAGACAGAGAATATATCTATCACTTTCTAAACACTAATATATAATAGTTTCTACAAAATTATGAAATATTTGTACTAAAATACCAAAATATAAATATATATAGCCTAATTGGAATCAATAATCAAACTTCAAACATGTCATACTCTAAAGAAAATTAAAGCATGATAGTCTGTGTGTTTGACATATTCAACTAAATGTTTGATGAGAATCTGTGATTGTTAACAGCCAATAATGGTTTCTTTAGCAACTCAACTCAACTCAGCAAAACCACAACCAATTACATTTACCAACTCAACTCCTCGCTTCCCCAATTTCCAACATTCTCTTCACATTTACAAAGGGTAGGTGGTCCTATAAATCCCATTCAAGAATGAACAATTTTTTTCAGTTCCTAGTAGGTGAAGTTTCTTCCATATTTACAAAAATTTCGACAGCATCTCCCCATAGTTCTCCAAATACACGACCTAGATTTATGCATTCATCTAGTATGTACCCAGAGAACATGAGGGGCAGCTATCGAAATTTCCTTTTACGTGAAACAAAACTTCACCTACTTGGAACTAAAAAAAAATTATGCATTCCCAAACTGTCCAAGTCGGGACAATTCAAGAATTATTAATAGACATATGATCCTCTTGTCATCCTAAGATGACACTGATAAAACATGTGTCTACTAATAATTCTTAAACGGGTCTAAGCTTTCAAAGCATGGATTGAAAAAAAAAAAGTAAATCAATATATATATATATATAGTTGAGTTTATTAACATTACCTGGGTTTAGCGGAGAAAATATGAAGAAGAAGAAGTAGTTTGGGCAAAAATCAAAGGGTTTTGATTTTCATTATTGATCAATTGAAATAGTAGAGTAGTGGACCTTCTCAGCTAGTTCCATGGATGTTAATAAATCTAAAATTTGTTAGCACTTAACATTTGCTAAAGAAACCGTCTTAAGTTTCAATTCTTTAAATTAATGTTAATTAGATTTGACATTGAA
Organism: Citrus x clementina; assembly: GCF_000493195.1. NCBI lineage: Eukaryota > Viridiplantae > Streptophyta > Magnoliopsida > Sapindales > Rutaceae > Citrus > Citrus x clementina. Next base: position 5,993,917 of record NW_006262274.1, read on the forward strand.
GATTAATTATTCTCTAAGGCTTATCATATTTTAAAAAAAATATATATAAAAGGTTGCATAATTAAATATGAGATTATGGCATTAAAATTAGACCCTAGTAATGGCATTGGTGAGGGAAGATGAAAGAATTCCTTCCTATATTAATTAGTTGATGTATTTTAAGCCACTAAAGTTTAATTGTTGGCTTAATAAAATAAATGAATGTTTCAAGACTTATAATTAATTATTATTAATGGTTATATATTGTTGAATTTAAATAGAAATAGAAAAAGACATGTAATCTTTTGTAATCTAATAATCATTTTCTATTTATTTTCTATTTTTAATATTTTGCAATGTAATTATTTTTTAATTTAAGCTAATATATTAGATATTAGAGAATATAAAGAGATGAGAAATAATGATGCCACAAATCTTAAATACTTAATATTTATAGAATTTGAAGAAGCCAAAAAGCACTAAACAAAAGGTTGCATAATTAAATATGAAATTATGACATTAAAATTAGGCTCTAGTGGCATTGTTGAGGGAAGATAAAGGAACCTTCCTTTCTATATTAATTAATTAATGCTTTTTAAAGTCATTAAAGTTTAATTGTTGGCATAATAAAATAAATGAATGTTTCAAGACTTATAATTAATTATTAT